>NC_063062.1:38398829-38698829 GCF_018812025.1 Megalobrama amblycephala | reverse complement strand
CAGTTTGAAAAGGTTTTTTTTTTTTTTACGTATGGACAGTTGATTGCACTGGGTATACTTGTATTTCAAAATGGTAGGATGTGCTAGGTCACTTGAATTCATTTCTAATAAATAGATGAATGAGAAATGGCTAGTGTTATAATCATATGCACTGTAATGCCTTTGTATATATTATTTGTCAAGTGACAGCAGTCTTTCCTTAAAAAAAATGCTTTTTATAATAAACTACATCAAACAAAATTCTCAGGACATCTATTCGGTGTTTTCATTTGGAGGGAATAATCTTATGGTGGAATAATTCAAATTATAATTTTATACATACACTACCGCTCAAAAGTTTGGGATCGGTAAGATTTTTAATGTTTTTAAAAGAAGTTTTGTCTGCTCACCAAGGCTACATTTATTTAATTAAAAATACAGTAAAAACAGTAATATTGTGAAAAATTATTACAATTTAAAATAACTGTTTTCTATTTGAATATATTTTACAAAGTAATTTATTCTCATGTTGGCAAAGCTGAATTTTCAGCATCATTACTCCAGTCTTCAGTGTCACATGATCCTTCAGAAATCACTCTAATGTGATGATTAGTTCCTCAAGAAATATTTGTTATTATCAATGTTGAAAACAGTTGTTTACTTTTTTTTCAGGATTCCTTGATGAATAGAAAGTTCAAAAGAACAGCATTTATCTGAAATACAAAGCTTCTGTAGCATTATACACTACCGTTCAAAAGTTTGGGGTCAGTAAGAATTTTTATTTTTATTTTTTTGAAAAGAAATTAAAGAAATGAATACTTTTATTGAGCAAGGATGCATTAAATCAATCAAAAGTGACAGTAAAGACATTTATAATGTTACAGAAGATTAGATTTCAAACAAACATTGTTCTTTTGAACTTTCTATTCATCAAATAATCCTGAAAAAAAATATTGTACACAAATATTTAAACAATAAATGTTTCTTGAGCAGCAAATCATCATATTAGAATGATTTCTGAAGGATCATGTGACACTGAAGACTGGATTAACGATGCTGAAAATTCAGCTTTGACAACACGAGAATAAATTACATTTTAAAATATTTTCAAATAGAAAACAGTCATTTTAAATTGTAATAATATTTCACAATATTACTGATTTTACTGTATTTTTAATTAAGTAAATGCACCCTTGGTGAGCAGGCGAAACTTCTTTTAAAAACATTAAAAATCTTACAGATCCCAAACTTTTGAGCGGTAGTGTTAATATATATATATATATGTGACATTGTACAAAGAGTCCTTACATGGACATGTACTGGTATGTTTTATGCAAATTACTACTTGTGGGAAGGGAACACGCGCCCTTTTGTGCAAGAACTATTTCTGCACACATAAACATGCAAATTATATGAGGTTATTATTCATTGATGCTCCATTATCCTTAAAGGATCTCATTTACTCTGTCAATTACTCATCCTCATGTTGTTTCAAACCCGTAAGACTTTCGTTCACCTTCAAAACACAAATGAAGATCTTTTTGATGAAATCTGAGAGCTTTCTGTCCCTCCATAGACAGATACACAACTACCACTTTGACGCTTTAAAAAGTTCAGAAATATATTGTAAAACTAATCCTTATGAATTATGTGGCTTAATTCAAATTTTCTAAAGAGACTCAATTGCTTTATATGATGAACAGATTTAAGCTTTTGTGTTCCCAAAGCTAAATGAAAGTTTTACAGGTTTGGAACGACATAAGGTTGAGTAAATAATGACAGAATTTTCATTTTTGGCACAATTTTTTTTTTTTCATTTTAAAGGTGGGGTAAGTCATATTTCAAAAACACTGTTTGGAAGTTAGACTGACACCAACAACAAACTTGTAGCCAATCAGCATTAGGGGGCGTATAACATTGAGAAGAGAGAACCAGCAAGAGGGAGATTTGAAGAAAGTTCGCGGTTTCAGACCGACTCGGAGCAGGGTGGTTAGGATTGGAGTGAGAGTTTTGGAGGCGGAGCAACGAAGAGAGGGGTGGGTTTGTTTGTTTGTTTGGGTTGACTTCAAATATCAACAGTGTCCAACAGCGTTTTTGAAATATGGCTTACCCCCACCTTTAAAGAGTGAAGAGTGAGTAAAAAATTTGTCATTAATTACTCGCCCTCATGTCGTTCCACACCCGTAAGACTGCTTTCAGCTTCATGAAATCTGAGAGCTTTCTGTCCCTCCACGGACAGTCTACGCAACTACCAATCCATATACTAATCCATATGAATTGAGTGGTTTAGTCCAAATTTTCTGAAGAGACTCGATTGCTTTATATGATGAACAGATTGAATTTAAGCATTTGTGTTCCAAAGATGAACCAAAGTTTTACAGGTTTGGAACAACATGAGGGTGAGTAAATGACAGAATTTTTATTATTGGCACAAAAATGTTTAATTTAAGCCAATCATTAAAAACGAGACAATGTTGTGACAGACATTTTCATATTAAAAAACCTTACAAAAACAAAAGAGTCAAAAAGATGTGCCCAACATGTTCAGCTAGAAGAACGGTCATATGGAATCATTGCACTAGAACTAACAAATATGATTTAACCATAAATATGCAACAAAAGGAATCATTTCTCCCAAAAGTTGGTTTGGAGCATTTATTAAAAACAGTGTACAAAAACAAAACTGCATACAAACATAGATCAATGTGAATACAAGCAAGCAAGACCCCAGACAGAGTTGAAGAAAAATGTTCGTACACCGAGGACGTTCTGTTAGCTCAGTGTGGAGTCGTATGGAATGCATTTCTATGTACATTTCTAATCCTCGTCCTGTTCAGCAAACACCGTATACCGTCATGGTTTGACTTCACTGCACAAAAACTGTTAATGATTGTCCTAAAATGAATGGCCGCCCGCTTTGAAGACTGACTGAACACATGCATGG
Source organism: Megalobrama amblycephala (assembly GCF_018812025.1). Taxonomy (NCBI): domain Eukaryota; kingdom Metazoa; phylum Chordata; class Actinopteri; order Cypriniformes; family Xenocyprididae; genus Megalobrama; species Megalobrama amblycephala. The sequence goes on along the minus strand of NC_063062.1, from coordinate 38,695,906 downwards.
ATCAGGAAGACAGTCTGGGCTTTGAATGGCCTTCAAGTTTCTATATACAAAAAAAGACAAAATGCTACTAATTCGCATTTGCATTATTTCTTATTGCCACTATTAAACACAGATTTGTTCAAAGCTTATCAGGTGTGAAAATTGGACTTGTTCTTGCAGAAAATAAAGGATCAAGAAAAAAAAAAAAAAGCAGCAAGAGCTCTTCAAGATCAAGAAATAAAAATTAAAATCTTGCTCAGACACACGAATATATACATACACGTACATTCAAGCATCTAGAAATCAATCGCATTTACGTAACATTACAAATGACAGCCTAGACTAGAATAAAGTGCGTTATTGCCCAGAAATACTTTGCCATAACGGAAGGGTCTTCTCGTCTTGAGGCAGCAGGTGTTGTCGAGAGGTCAGCGGGAGTGGTCGTCGTCTTAAAATTACATCGACATTCCAATCGAAAGGAACGCCACTTCGGTCACAGTTCCCAACACGAACCCTGATTCGCCGGTTAAGCTCCTCCCCTGCCAAGCAGGTCTTTCATTGGTTCATTCAAGAATTGATTGGTTGAGAGGTTTGGAGGATGGACGGCAGCTCTCAGTGGTTCCTCACGCTGTCATCTTCATTCGTCCTATGAAAAAAAAAAAAAAAAAAAAAAAAAAAGCGTGGGAATTAAATACGCAATCATGACTAATTCATGAACTTTTTTGAGTTTCCAGTAAATACAGGGCTTGTACAGCACACTGTTGATATGGAAACCACACAACAGAACAACAACAGAATCATCATCATCTTCCATTTAGATTTCACTTACTTGCTTCCTGCCACCTCTGAACACTATTTTTACCATATTTTGAGGACTACAAACCTCTCGTCTTACGGTTTAGACAACGGTGAGATTTAGTTTGAGATTTCCGTACTGCTGTATAACAAGGCTAGGTCACTAGGTTTGGAAACAGAGCTACTGTAATCAGCACTGAACATTTCTGTGACTCATTTACCCTCACATGATAACAATAAAATCACATTCATCACAAAAATATATATTATCCTCTGTCACCACTACAGGGCAGCCCAGCCAATCAAAAGCAGAGCTGGAGGTGAAGACAAAGAAAAACAACAAAACTCTTTCGCCACTCTTTCTCACACACATTTAACAAAGACAAACAGTGAACACAGTGCACAACTGCAAAAACCACAAGACAACAGATACAAATCAACTGGACAAGAACAGTAAGCTTGTACAAGGCCAAACAAAACCAAACAAAAAAGGACAAGAACAAAACAGCAGCTGATCCCAATTCTCACACACACACACACACACACACACACACACACACACACACACACACACACACACGAAGCTTCCTGGGGTTAAAGGCGCTGTGTTAGATGGGTGGGCATTGACGAGGTGACACGTGGGGCACCATGCCATGCTGAGCGTTTCATGCCAAGCGACCAACCACATAAAACCCCACCTACCTGCCCACCGTCCCCAACCAATGGGCTGCTTCTGTCTACCTGTCTATCTGAAAACCAACCAATTACAGCGTCACAATGCAAAGAACAGACGTCCCCTTCACATAGTGTGACCTGTACTCAATGCACCATGTCAGATGTTTATCAAGGCTGCTGTTATGACATTTTGCAAATAATCTGATATAATAATGCAATAAAGTTCCATGAGAATTTTATATAAGAAGGTGTTTTTGCATTGGCTTTAGAGTGAAACTATAGGTGTTGCTCTCTCGCTCACCTGCGGACAGCTGACTGTGGGACCTGCGTCGGGTGGTGGGGGTTTTAGAAGTGGAGGAGAGGGTCGAACCTGCGCTGCTGGCCCTTGAGATGGGTAGGGGCACAGGGGTCACGGGAGGAGAGTCCAGCTACAGCAGAGAAAGAATGATTATTTTGTGATGTTGGCCTGCATTTGTAGGGCAATATGATTTTTTTTTTCCATTTGTATTTTTCTGGATTCCGTTTTAATAGTTAAATTAAATTTTAGTAATCAAATAAATCAATAAATAAAACATTTTTATTAAAATTTATGAAAAGTTTAACAAAAAAGTTACATTTTAGGGCCCTATGAAATCAGTTTTATTTATTTTGTTTCCCAAATTCTGTTTTATTTTTCCCAAACTCTGAGTTTTCCATTTGAATTTTTTTTGCATTATTTGGTTTTAATGGTTAAATTAAATTTTAGTAATCAAAATAAATAAATGAATGTATAAATGAATGAATTAAATTTTTTTATTAAAATTTTTCAAAAGTTTAACAAAAAGTTACATTTTAGGGCCCTATGAAATTAGTTTTATTTATTGAGTTTTCCGTTTTAATTTTTCTGGATTATTCAGTTTTAATGGTTAAATTAAATTTTAGTAATCAAAAAGCATGTCTAATTAATTGAAATCATGAAATGTATAAAATTGATTAAAAGTTTAACAAAAAATTACATCTCATAGCTTTATTTTGTACCAAATTCCAAATTTTCTGGATTCCATTTTAATGGTTTAATTACAATTTAATCATCAGAAAGCATGTCTAAAACTGAATTCACACTTTATTTACATTTTATAATTTATTCAGTTTTACAATAATAAGGCCCAATAAAAAAAATAAAAATAAAATTATATATATATAATATATATATAAAAATAAATATATATATAATAAATAAATAAATAATATATATATATATATATATATATATATATATATATATATATATATATATATATATATATATATATATATTTTTTTTTTTAGAAATTCTCTTCTAAATGTCTTTTAATTTTTAATTTATGATTTTATACGAATCAAAAATGTTGGTAATCAAATGAAGGCATGACACATTAATTTAATTAATGTTTTAAAATATTTAAAATTTAAAAATATTTAATATTTTAACCAAATGAAATTGTAACAATTCTTCTTTTTTTTTTTTTTAGCAAACAAAGTGCTGCACAAACGAGGATTATTGTTATCACAGGGAGCTATATTTTTGTCACTTATTTAGACAAAAGATTGGGTTTGAATTGTGAGAACCACAGCTCAAGTTCCTACACAAATCATATTTTAAATATGAACAGGAGGGAAAGTGGAACAGTGAGTGTATTGTGGCCCACTGCAGTAGCTACAGAGGAAAAGTTGTGGGTGAAGGACTTAAGATTTCTCATTCAGATCTCAAAGATGTTTTTTTCAGACATGGACAAGTGAGAATGCGTATAGTTGTGATTGTGTACCTCCACGCTGTCATGAGTTGGTGAGGAGGATGTTGAGGAGTTCTCTGCTTGGCGGCGTGAAGACGACGAGGGGCCGATCTCAACAGTCCGAACACGCTGAGCGAACTTCAGAGAGCACACCGACTCACTGACGTTACTCTCTAGAGGAGACACCTGACACAGAGAGAGGAACATTGCAGTTTAAGTGGTGTGAGAAGCTGCATCTGAGAGAATGTGAAGCCGCAGGCTGATCACATGACAGTGTTTTTACACTTCTGTAATGTAATGCATTTCTCGGTTATATAATGAGGGCTTTATGTACCCGTTTTGTGAACAGTGAGCTATGATATCATATAATTTTCCCTGTGCACAGTTTCCTCAGAAGAATTTTTATTTGATTTATTTTAAGAAATTCATTATATTTAGAAAACTTGTGATGGGATCTGGTATTATAAAGAATTTAACTACTTTGGTTCAGATTACATTTAATTCTAATAAATTAAATAAGTAAATAAATAGACAAAATGTTTAAATCAGTCCTTTTTTTTCTTTTTTCTTTATAAAAAAAACAAGAATAAAGGTGCATTATGTAGGAATTATGGTAATTATGAGAAATATTTTTAAAATACATAAAAAGCACCCTCATAGAACTCATAATTACAACTTGTAAACTCAGATTTTTTTTGCAGTGTCATGTGGAAACCCTTAAAATGGAAGCGACTTCAGGGGTAAATTTAGTTAAATGGTTATCTTGTAATATTTCTGTTTAATAATTCCTATTTTTGGCTATTGTTAATGTCTTAATGCAAGATTAAAACATAAAATGGATACAATACAGTTTAAATGTAGCTCACACAGAGCTGAATTACTAATGTCCCTCTAAATAAACTTCACAATAAAGCATTTGCACAATGACTTGTTGTATTGTGGTTTTGTCTATTGATTGCTCAAATTACACAGACTTGGAATTATGTGTTTCTATGGCAGGAAAATTAATCTGAGGACGTGAACAGCTTTGAGTAGAAAGCCCTGTGTTGTCATCTAGTAATTATGACATGGTGTGAACGCAGCATAACATCCACCGGTAAATTGGTCACAAAATGACCAGGAACATTTATTAGGAAATTAAATATATTTTGATTTCCTTTTTACTACGACAAACTTTATGATCCATTAGCTCATGACAAAGTTCTTCAGCATTTGAGGTGATTTCTGTGGTGATTAGAATAAAACAACAGGAGAGTGTGCACAAAACTGCTTAAAATACTGCGCCTGCTCATGCTGTACAAAGTACAGTCTTTATCCCATAAATCCATTATAATCCACTCAAAATGTGTGGAGATTTAAAGTAAGCCTCTCTCTACACACCGAGTGCCATTGTAACCCTGCTGACCCCTCTATATGACTGCTGATGTGACACACCTGCACCATCATGAGGGTCTTGCTGTCTCCGCTGAGCGAGTCCTGCAGCAGGTACGTGAGACGCGAGTTCCTGAAGGGCACGTGCGAGTGTTTGGAGCGCAGGGCGTTGATGACATCTCCCAGCGCCGACAGCGATTTGTTGATGCACTGAGCCTCACGCAGACGGCTGCCCTCGGCGCCGGATTTGGCAATTCGTTCTGAACCGGCCAGATCCACCAGATTTAGCTTACCTGAAATTGACAAGTGATTGTTTCATATTTGCTTTTTCAATTATTTTAAGGATTATTTAGAACTGTGTGTACCTGAGGAACGGTGGCCCGTTGAAGAGTTGAAACCCGCCACTGTGACGATAAGGAGGGCGTGAGAGCGAGAGCTGTGCTCGTTTAGATTAGTGCACGCTGTTGCCCTGTTCATGTGACCCAGGTCAAACACCTGCAGGGTCAAAAGTCAAAAATAACGAATTAGGCTAAAATTGGTTGACGCTCGTCTATATGACGAAACCTTGCACTGGAGCACTGAGTATTGAATATCTTGTTAAATTCTCTCAGAGGATATTAAAGGGATAGTTCACCCAAAAATGAAAATTATCCCATGATTTACTCACCCTCAAGCCATCCTGGGTGTATATGAATATCTTCTTTTAGATGAACACAATCAGAGAAATATTCAAAAATATCCTGGCTCTTCCAAGCCACTTTTTTGGGCTTCAAAATCGCACCCCCCATTCACTGCCATTGTACAGCTTGGAAGAGCCAGGATATTTTTAAATATATCTCAGATTGTATTCGTCTGAAAGAAGAAAGTCATATACACCTAGGATGGCTTGAGGGTGAGTAAAACATGGGAAAATTTTCATTTTTGGGTGAACTATCCTTTAATCACTTTTCTAGCTATTTTTGCAGTCATTTATTATTAAAGTTATTTAGTATTACACTAAAAATTAAGTAAACATGTTGGTAACAACAATTGTCCTTGTTGCACATTATATGTACTTACAATACTATAGAAATAACAGTAAATTATGCATAATTACAAGCAACTAACCAATTAGTTTCCTTAAAATAAATTGAAACCAAAAGTTTTATATTTTTTTATATATTATTTATTATATATTAGTATATCTTTTTAGTAGTAATAATACTTTTTTCCACACACTTTGTAAAGCAGAGTAACTATGGACATGCTCCATTAATGTCTGGCCTGACAAACAGACAAACTGCCCTAACAAGCTATTTTTTTTTTGCTTGAAAAGTAAAACCTTTTCCTTGAAATAATTATAATATTTTGGGATGTATATTACGTGTCTTTAAGTACTATGTACTTACATTTGATACAATGCACTTGAGTACATACATGTTTTTACATTGTACTTATTTAAAAATTACCTGTGTGTAATTACAGCTGTATTTAATTTCTGTAATTACATCTATAATTACACTTGTTAACCCCACCCTTCCCTTTTAACCCACTCTTGGATGTCACCATACCATCAAACCAAACCTACCCGTATCTTGCCTCAATAGCAGAGATACGGGTGTTTGCAACACAACATGAACTCAATAAGTACATTATACCTAACATTTTTTTTTGATGCAAGTACATAGTAGTTAAAAGACACCTAATATAAAGTGTGGCCAAATTTTATCATCTAATGTTAAATTCCTACATTTGCAAAGTCCATGAATTTATTTGGACTAAAGTCAGTTCTCAAGCATGGAGTGACAACAGGTGGTTTGGATGCTGTGAGTTTCACCTTGTTAATGTCCTCCACGCTCTCCACTGTGAACTCTGTGAGTCCTGGCACATACAGCTGTCCACTGCCATCTGGACACATCTTTATATCCAGCTTCTCATTGGGATTGTCACCCAACAGGTTCCTAAAAACAGGTTCAGATGAATGCAAATTAATAAAACCAAACCAGCTGCTGTATTAGGAAGCATTGCTGAAATTCAACAACAATCAGTTCATGCTGAAGTTGGCATGAAAAGGATTTTTTTCCCCTGTCGTGATGTATATCCAAGAAAAAAAATTAGGGTAGGACTTGATTTTGTCCATTGGGAATTAATTGGATGGTTGTGACAGGTTGTCCTGTCCTCACATAAGCACGTCATCAGAGAAGATATGTTGCTGCAAGAGGGAGGGGACGTTATTTTGATTAAAGATTACTAGGGTATATGAATTTGGGGCACAGATTAACATTACAGAGGCAAGCAGAATAAGAACCTACACACATCTGTTTGAGTTGCATAACCCAGGAGGAGGGGAAAAGTGAGGGACAGAGTGACAAACAGACCGGGCCAGCAGAACTGGATGTGTGATTTGTGATCTGTTTATGTCTTACAGATGGCTTGAGAGATTTTAAATCTAATCTGTTTTTACATAACTGCTGACCTGCAGAATCTGTGGCACACATGCACTTCACAGTGACCCTGGGACAATTATATAAGAGTGCTGAATACGCTGCAGTGACGTCACATCATCAGATTCTACCTCCTACTTCCACTGTGTGGTTCTACTTGTGTCTGGTTTTCTCACCGAAGTGTCTCGTTGTAGATTTCCACCATGCTGACAGTGATCTTATAGTCCCAGTCAGGCTTTTTCTCAGACACTTCAGAGAAGAGCAGCCGCAGAGCACGCTGGTTAATGCCAGGGTCCTCAGGGATCCCCTACAGGACACACAGAGACACGAGTGCGCTACACGTTAGGCACTAAAATTTGATAACCAATATGTTACAGTTGATAATCAATAAATGACTGATTTAAAAATGTTATGCTATTTTTAAAAAAATGTAATTCACTATTTCAAAATGTAAAAAAAGTTTAAATTAACAGTGTTATTAAATTAAACCAATAATAATACTAATAAATGTCTAATATTGGCCTATAACCAATATATAACTAATATACTGTGCATCCATACACTATCGCTTTTATTCAGCAAGGACATTAATCAAAAATTATAGTAAAGACATTTATCATGCTGCTATAAATAAATGCTGTTTCCACAACAATATTAAGCATACGACTGTTTTCAACATTGATAATAATAAGAAATGCTTCTTGAGCAAATTGGAATGATTTCTGAAGAATCATGTGACATGAAAGGGACAGACATCACAGGCCATGAGAAGATGTTAGGCAGTCTATATACCTCCATAGTGTATGTCTTTCCAGAGCCGGTTTGGCCGTAAGCAAAGATGCATACGTTAAAGCCATCAATACAGGAGGTGACCAGAGATTGCACTTCCTGGAACACCTGTCCAATCACAAGAGAAGGGACTGTATAATAACTGATACAGGAAATACAACCATATGAGAAACGATAAGTTCAAGCACTAACCTCCTCCTGAGTGGCCTGAGTGGGAAAGACTTTATCAAGTTCAAAGGTCATGAGCTTGCCCTTATTGGATAAGTAGAGAACAGCATCATCATCAGGGTCAAAGGTCACTAGGTTTTTGGTGTCAGCAGCATCTGTTTCTCCAGCACACACGGGGCGTACGCGACACAAAACACGAATGTTTCCTGAAAAACAAGACGATAAAGTCTTCATAGTTAGAATGTGAAAATCTAGTTTAATTCAAAGACATTAGACATTTTGTGAAGATCACAAACACAATTCTCAGGTCTCACCTTTGAGGCGCACCAGTTCATTGTGGCATTTCTTCCTCAGGTTCATCTCCCGCTTGTATTTCCGCAGCAGTTCTTGGTTTGCGCTGCTCACCTCTCCAATCACCTGACAGATCTGTAATCACAGACAAAGCTTAACTCTTTGGCCATGTACACACTGTAAAAGTTTCGAGAGTGACAATTGTATTTAAATATGGGAGTGAACGATGTTCACTCTAAGCTGCGCGTGCACAGTCGCGCACATCATATGTCACGATTGTGTAGAAAAAACTAAATGCAGCGCACCGGATGCATGCAGTGGGAAAAGCCATTTGACTGTATTCTAGTTAATGAGAAATAAATGCAGCGCTCAGGCAAACTGCTATAGAGTTAATGTCACTATAGAGTTACTGTAGAATTGATGAATGCGGTTCATAGATTTCATAAAAAGAGCATGATGTGTGCCAAATCATTCACCGTAGGTATACTTTAATGATTGCAGACCAAATAACTCAACATGAGAGGCAATGCAAAGATGTGTGAAATAAAACATCATCATGTTTTAAAGAAAAGTGGCTTAGAGCAGTAACAAAACTTCAAGACATTTACAAAATACCTCAGTTACATACTTCAGTTCAAATAGATTTTTGTCAGTGGGGTTTATAAAAGAATTCACATGTTCACGTTTCTTGAAAATATTTAGCAAATAGACCTCAGTTTAAATGCTTCAGTTTGTTTCATATTATAATATTAAAAACATTTAAACTGCTATAACAATGCAATATATATTGCCCTCCAAAAGTTTGGAAATGCCCTAGAAAAGTGGGGTTTTGGACAATATTGGCATGAATCCTTTTTAATTTGTGATAATTTTGCACTGATAAGGGACAACACAAGCTATGAAAACATTTTATTACATAAACAGTTTATACATAGAAAAAACTTACATTTTCAATTCATCAATATATCCACCATTAGCAGCTTTCTGACCTAAACTGGGTTCTAATTGGTTCATTTTATTCTAAACTTAATTGGCAATCAATTGTTGAAGCTATTAGGGTGTGCTAATAGCCAAAAATCTTTTACAAACCTGGGCCAAGTTTAAACCAGTAACCAGGCATCACAGCTGGAAAAGGGGCATGCCTGACTTTGACATGTATATATTGCCATTATTATGTAATCAAAATGAAAACTATTATTGCTGGTCTTCAATGATAATGTCAAGTTACTTTAATGTATTTGCACCAAAAAATGATAAGGATTTATGCTGATATTGTCCAAAACCACACTTTGCCAAGGTTGTTTCCAAACTTTTGGAGGGCAGTGCATTATAACAGTTTAAAATCCTTATCTTATCTTATCTTATCTTATCTTATCTTATCTTATCTTATCTTATCTTATCTTATCTTATCTTATCTTATCTTATCTTATCTTATCTTATCTTATCTTATCTTATCTTATCTTATCTTATCGCAGTTGTCACTAGCTGAATGAGTTAATTTAGTTGTCAAACGTTGTTGCCATTCCTCAAACTACTGAACTGTGTGGGTACAGAACACGGTTAAGCACCAAAAGGTGAAATGACAACGCAGTGTGTACGAGCTGTGATCAGGCTGGTGTGTTTGTGTGCTTGTATGCGGTGGTCTCACCTCCTGCTTGGCCTCAGTGATAGCTTTCTCCAGCATGTAAGGGAAGTCCTGCACCTGTCTCTTCAGACAGTTGTAATCACAGGTGAGGGTTCTCAGGGCCGGCTGCAGGGTCAGGAGGTTCATCCGCACACCTGTACACACAGAGCTTTAGAGGCAGGCAGGAGCATGTGCATTCAGTCATACACATGTACTTCACGTTTAAAAAAAAAAAATATTAAACATTTTTTTTTAGTTAAAGTTTTTAAAAATACTACAGTAATACAATAACTGTTCTACTGTATTAAAATTACTAATAAAATATGATTTTAATAATAATAATAATATTACAATTACAATTTTAATATTAAGCAGTATATATTTTTGGCTAAATTTTAAAGGTGCCCAAGAATGCTTTTTCACAAGATGTAATATAAGTCTAAGGTGTCTCCTGAATGTGTCTGTGAAGTTTCAGCTCAAAATACCCCATAGATTTTTTTTAATTAATTTTTTTAACTGCCTATTTTGGGGCATCATTAACTATGCACTGATTTTTTCAGCAGCCGCCCCTTTAAATCGCATGCTCCCTGCCTCACGAGCTCTCGACTACATTACAGTGCATTTACAAAGTTCACACAGCTAATATAACCCTCAAATGGATCTTTACAAGATGTTCGTCATGCATGCTGTGTGCATACATCGAATCATGTGAATAAAGTATTTATTTTGATGTTCACATTTGATTCTCTATGAGTTTGAGGCTATGCGCTGTGGCTAACAGCTAATGCTACACTGTTGGAGAGATTTATAAAGAATGAAGTTGTGTTTATGAATTATACAGACTGCAAGTGTTTAAAAATGAAAATAGCGACGGCTCTTGTCTCTGTGAATACAGTAATAAACGATGGTAACTTTAACCACATTTAACAGTACATTAGCAACATGCTAACGATACATTTAGAAAGACAATTTACAAATATCACTAAAAATATCATGATATCATGGATCATGTCAGTTATTATTGCTCCATCTGCCATTTTTCGCTGTTGTTCTTGCTGGCTTACCTTGTCTGTGCACAGATCCAGACGTTAATACTGCCTTTCCTTGTCTAATGCTCGAACATGGGCTGGCATATGCAAATATTGGGGTCATACATATTAATGATCCCGACTGTTACGTAACAGTCGGTGTTATGTTGAGATCCGCGTGTTTTCCGGAGGTCTTTTAAACAAATGAGATTTACATAAGAAAGAGCAAGCAATGGGGTTTGAGACTCAATGTATGTCTTTTCCATGTACTGAACTCTTGTTATTCAACTATGCCAATATAAATTCAGTTTTTCATTCGAGGGCACCTTTAACTGTTATTTTAAGTTGTCTTTGTTACACTGTAATTATACATTTAAGTACTGAGTAATATTAAGTAACTACGTGTACTTACTATAGGGTTAGGATTATGGTTCGGTATGGTTTAGTTGCATGCAATTATGCATAATTTATAGTTATTACTGTAGTAACTGCATATAACATATGTAACAATGACACTAAAATAAAGTGTTACCTTTTATTTTAAGGTGTCCTTGTTACACAAATAAGTACGGAGTAATATTAATTAAAAACATGTACAACATGTAGAGTTAGGGTTTGGTTTAGGGTCAGTTGCTTGTAATTATGCATAAATTTACTGTTGATATTATAGTAAGTACATGTAATGCATAACAGGTGTTACCTATTTTTTGCTTTGAGGCTGAATTGTCATGAAAATAATGTCACAATGCAAAACATCTTGAAGATTAGCTTCACTCAAACACACTGTCTCACCTGCTAGGTTCTCATGGACGGCCTTCATCTCGCTCTCCGCTCTGATGAAAGCTTCCTCGATCACTCTGTTCTTCTCCTCCTCCAGACTCTGCATCTCTGCCTCCAGCTGGCCCTGAGCTCTCTCCATCTCACCCTCATACACCAGGATCTAACACACACACACAGCACTGTCAACACATCTGATCCTAAGGTCAACAGAAGCCTTACACTGTTACACTGAGGTCATAAGCTCTATTCAAACAGTAAACGTTTTACATGAGGAGTTACATATAAGGTAATACCTTATTACATATAATTACACATTAAAGGATAGTTCACCCTAAAATTAAAATTAAGTCATTTACTCACCCTGGTGTTGTTCTAACACTGTATGCCATTGTGTGAGAAATCAAGATTAGATTAACAAAAACGTGACATGAAATAACTCATGTACCTTCTTGAATTTATCTGTTGTGTTATCGTGTTCACATCTGTCAACTGTCATTCTGACTGTCATCAGACAAACACTGTTCTGCTCCAGTGATATTTTACTCAAAGAATCTACATGGATACTTTTGATTTCCAAGCATTGTATTTCATGTTGTGTTTTTATTAATCATGATCTCTCACAACTTTTTCTAGGCGACACTGCAGTGAAACTGCAGTGCTAATAGTCTCACGAATGCACACGTCTTGCAGCCATGCACAGAAGACAAACGGCCAAGGTCAAGAAAGTCATTAAATAATACATTTTAATTTTGGTTTGTGTTTCACCAAACCTTATCGTATACACCAGACCACTTGGAATATACGCGCACGTGTCGCATGGGATCATTCTGTGATGCTTTTGCGTCTTTTTTAAAAAAAAAAGCTTGACGCTGATTGTTATTCAAGAACAAGCGCGAGTGAGACATTTAAAAAAAATAAATAAATCTCCTTTCGAGGTCCATGAAAGAAGGGCATATGGCATTAGAACACCACCAGGGTGAGTAAATGACTTAAATTTCATTTTAGGGTGAACTATCACTTTAAGGGAGCTTTTACAATGACAGCTAGTAAATCTGCAACTCACTGTATGATTGCTTGATTATAGCCGTTTTTGCTCAACTATACTAAGGTCACTGTCAGTGTAAACACCCCTCTACAGATGTACACATCACAGATCAGCACAGAAAACTGGCTTTCTGCCTTCAAGTAAAGCCAGTTATGATTTCTGAGGTCTCTGACCAAATCAACACAAACACCACCAGTATTAAAGACATCATCTACTACTGACCACAGTCATTTGTTAGACTAATTTAATGCAGTGAGGTAAGTGAAAGACCTGTGGGGTGGGTGGGGGGGCTGTTGGTCACATACATGGAAAGGGCATCTGGGGTCACACACCATCAATACTGTACATCTGCAGTACACAACGGGGTGACATCAACTATTTCACAGTAGATCACAGGAGAACGCTCAATTATGACTCTAAAGAGAATGTGAGCTAAGTTACTCTGCAAAGTTTAAGGGTTTCATAGGTCAAAAATGAGCATCAGCGAACATGAATCTACATTTGAAATTAGTGCTTAAAATGGGACAATAAAAACTATAATCACAGTTGCAATCTGACCTATGGCACATTTTTGACCTTTGACCCCTGCCGGCTGCAGAGTAATCTGGCCGACCTTAGAGAGCCTGTGGGTGACCTCCGTGTTACCCCCACCCACCGCTTTGGAGAGCAGACCATATAGACGGCCGCGGTCCATCCTCAGCTGCAACGCAAGTGAAGAGAGAGAGCCGTTAACCTGCTCTTCCACAACACTGCAATCACAGAGGCCTTACACTAGACTCATGGAATCCAGTCATAAAAACGGAATTCACAGTATAGTGCGGAATGTTACGGAATCTGGTAAAAGTTGGATGAATAAATCAAAAGTAGTGCTGTACATGTTCTTAGCGTCTCTGCGTGAATAAGCGGCACAGTTTTGTCTACTACATATACACAAGCATGCGTGACGCTCGTGGTTTCAGCATTTGCCGTCTCACTATATCATGACATGAACACATGAGACCTCCAGAGCTGCTCTGATGACAGTCACTTCACCAGTGTTTCACCATTTCATTTAAGAAAACTATCATCAGACACACAGAAACGAAAAGGTCTTCACCACAACCCGTCATTTACAAAAAAAAAAAAAAAAAACACTTCATAGTTGTTAAAAATACATTATTGTTAAAAATATAATAGTTTTATGAATATAATTGATTAGACAACCTTTTTAGATTATTAAATTAAATTTAGTCCCCCTGTAGTCAATAATTTTATCCCTTAACACTCATCTTTGATCACCAAAATGACAATGAATATGCAAATTAGCCCTGCCTCCATTCACTAACGCAGCTCAGAGATTAACTTGCTCAACTTACTGAGGTAAACACTGCACAATGGCTCTTTACAACATCAGACACATAACAGTAATTAATATAATTAGCCTCTTGTTTGACTATGTTATCAAACATCTAATAATGTGCAGCTAATGTTACACAAACCATGTTCCCGTTCACCATGTCAGAGTCAGACAGCTGTCTTCTAACAATCAGTATCCTCACAAATGCTTTGAACAACTCTGAACGTAACAAACACCAGTGATTTCAAACTGCGGGTTTGAGACGGTCTTTTTTTTCACTGCAGTTTTAAGGAGAAAATACTCAGAAATGGTGTTGAATTGTGCACCTTTTTTTTAAAAGCACATTAAAAACACCTCATAGACATCACCACAGAAGGGTCTTTAAACCATTACTGGAATCCAGAAAAATTAAAACGCAAAACATGAAATCTGGAAGAAAAATAAGCCCTGGATATCAAGGGCCCTATTATACTTGTATCAAAACCCTTGAGATTTGAGAAGACTTGAACAGACATCAACAGACCACCACGGTCACCACAAACGTGGTCAGATCTGAGAAGCACTTGGCCACATGATAATCCAGGACACTCATGCTAAGAATATATATCAGAGCGGCTTTTACCTGCTGCCGGAGCTGACTGCTGGTTCTCTGGGACTCGTGGAGCTGCTGTTCGAGCTCTCTGAGGAGCTGTCTCTGCACACCCAGCTGCTCCTGCAGCGTCTGGTTACGGGCCTGAGCCTCCATTAAAGCCTGCTTACACTGAGCCGACTCCACTTCAACAGTCTTAGTCACATACTGCAGAAAGAGCAAGAAACAGACACATTAAAATCACTTTAATTAGGTGTGCATATTGCTTTCATTCATCAGCACTTAAGAATGAACACATGGGTGCGTTCCTCATAGCAAGTGGCCTGTGTATGTGTCTTCACATGGTATTTGGCAGTTCGAGTCCAAAATGTAGGGAGAATATATATGCAGTCTTGGTGGAGACACTTTCTTCAGCTCATACTTGTGACCCCTGTTCACTGCCATTATAAAGCTTGGATGTGTCAGCATACTTATTATAATATCTCTGACTGTGTTCATCAGAAAGAACAAAGTCATATACACCAAAGATGGCTTGAGGGTGAGTAAAGCTTGGGCTAATTTTCATTTGAAAGTGAACTAATCCTTTAACTGTATAATTACACTAACAATGACACCTTAAAATAAAGTGTAAACAACATTTTAAATGAACAAAAAAACCTGACAACACTCTCAGACATTGTGCTTCGTTAACACACTTTCACCTTGACCGGCAGCGGTAGTGCAGCCTGGTGAGACAGAGCCTCCTCGGCATCACGAAGCCGTGAGGTCAGCTGCTCCTCGCTCTGGCTCCTGTGGAGTGACGCCTCTTCCAGCTGCTGTTGGAGGTCCTGTCTGTGCTGCGCGGCCTCCTCCAACTGCTGCTGCAGCTGAACTACTACACCCGTCCTCTCCTGCACCTGCTGCTCCAGCGCAGCCAGTCGCCGCTCCCGCTCGCGGCACTCCTCGTCCTTGCGACACAGCTCTCCACGCATGGCCTCCACATCCTGACACCGATGCATTACATGATAAAATAGAGAATAAACAGCTGTGAGAATAACCACAAGGCAGACAGCATTTCAAGCATCAAGTAACCAGTTGGATTGTATTTGAGGTTTGCAGTGATTCACAACTTGGCTGGTTTATGGTAGTGTGAATATACCTGGCTGTGCGGGCAGTGGGCAGTAGAGCAGCTGGTCTGGGTGTGACTGGCCCTCAGCTCCTGTTTGAGCCGCTGGTTCTCACTCTCCAGCACCTCGAGCTGTTTCTCCAGATCTGTCGCCCCCTAGACACACATTTACTTAGCTTACTAAATGAGGACTTTCTGTAGACTTCTAATGATTTTATATACACCTAATTATAATTATCATTGACAAATTCTAACCCAAGGCCTAGCCTAAAATAAACTTTTAGAATTGGGGGAAAATAGGATTCAATTTTTTTTTTTTTTTAAATACTTTTTTTGTAATTAATATCAGTCTCAAATTAACAAGACAAATTATCAGCAAAAAAGCCTCTATAAAAGTAAGTTCAAGCTTACATTCCAATAAAACATTTTGGCAACACTATTTTACAGTGTCATTGTTACATATTTTACATCTACTGTAATTACTGTGGTAATAACAGTAAATGACACATAATTACAAGCGACTAACCCTAAACCAAACCCTGGCACATTATTTTACAGTCCGCGTGTACATGCTATGTACTTATCCAATTATAATTATTATTGACAAATTCTAACTCAAAGCCTAGCCTAAAATAAACTTTTAGAATTGGGGAAAAATAGGATTCAATATATATTTTTAAATATATTTTTTTTATAAAATTAATCTGTTATCACATTCTGATCAGTCAATATGAGCAAATGTTTTGAATGGTAGTGTGCATCTTCCTAAAGATGTATATGCATATATATGCTTTGCATATACATCTCCAAGAAGATGCACACTACCATTCAATTTTTCTTTCAATGTTTTTGAAAGAAGTCTCTTCTGCACACCAAGGCTGCATTTATTTGATCAAAAATACTGTAAAAACAGTAATATTGTGAAATATTATTAAAATTTAAAATAGCCGTTTTTATTTTAATACATATTAAAATGTAATTTATTCCTGTAATGCAAAGCTGAATTTTCAGCATCATTACTCCAGTCTTCAGTGTCACATGATCCTTCAGAAATCATTCTAATATGCTGATTTGCTGCTCAAGAAACACTTGAAAACTGTTGTGCTGCTTAATATTTTTGTGGAAACTGATGCTTTTTCAGGATTATCTGATGAATAGAACATTTATTTGAAATATAATGTTTGTAACATTATAAATGTCTTTACAATTCGCCTGTCACAACTGATCAATTTAAGTCCTTGCTATTTAAAAGTATTTTCTTTAAGAATAAAAATCTTACCTGACCCCCACGTTTTGAAAAGTACAGTAATTTAATGATCTGAGTAAAAATAAAAAATAAATAAATAAATAAATATATTATTATTATTATTAATAATAATAATTATTATTATTATATTATTATATATATATATAAAATATTAACATTAATATATAATAATAAATAATAATAATAATAATAATAATAATAATAATAATAATAAATATATATATAAATATAAAAAAAAATAAAAAAAATAATATATATATATATATATATATATATATATATATATATATATATATATATATATATATATATATATATATATATATATATATATATAAACATTAATATATAATAATAATAATAATTATATATATATATAATTATATATATGTTCTCCCTCGTCTTTTTGCAGTTGCTACTGTGAGTGATATATATATATATATATATATATATATATATATATATATATATATATATATATATATATATATATATATATATATATATATATATATATATATATATATATATATATATATATATATATATATATATATATATATATATATATATATATATTTTCTCTAAACATGTATGTATATATATACATACATACATACATACATATTTATATATATACACACATACATACATACACACACACACACACACACACACACACACACACACACACACACACACACACACACACACACACACACACACACACACACACACACACACACACACACACACACACACACACACACACACACACACACACACACACACACACTTAAGTTGAGGATTCATCATATTTAGCTTATGGGGACAAATTTGTCAAATTACAGATAAGTACAGCCACGTCAATCTAAAATTAGAGATCAGATCAGACACACATTTCTCTGCTATCAAAAAACTAGATCACCAGGTTAACACTCCCTCTACCTCCCATCATAAAATTAAATCAGGTCAGTGTTCTTTATAAAACAATAGAAATGCGTTTTCATCAGGTGATTCATAAACAACTCTCCCTGTCCCTAATAATTCCTCCCTCTATCCCAGTTTCAGTCTCTTACCAGCTCCGAGCGCAGTCTCTCCACCTCCTGTGTCTGATCCACTAGTTTATCCTCCAGCTCCTTGACCTACAAAACCACAAACAAACAGCATTATAAAGCCAAATCTCTTTAAAAAGAAATGAGTCAGCATGTTTCATGCATTCACCTTTATGAGATATCAATCTACTTTAATCCAACCAGACAGAAAGAATGAATATCGATTCAAATAAGGTCACGATACATGGCGGCTGAGGAATGTAAATTATCTGGTAGTGATCTTGTGAGTCTAACTGGAAAACTGAGCCCTATTCTTTATGTGTAACGTACCTGTGTGCGCAGCCCTGTAATGAGAGCGAGTTGTTCTCCCTCGTCTTTTTGCAGTTGCTCCTGTGAGTGAATTTTACTCACATGTAAATCCACAGGCCTCTGTGTTAAAGCACTAGAGCTCCTCAGACCTACACAGAGACACATACAAACACACACTTTATGCCTTTAAGCAGCTTTTTCTCATTATTAGGTCACAAGATATGTCAAGCTGCATTAATGTAGTACTTTATACAGATTGTTTCACTAATAAAACAGGAAAATAGCAGTGCTAATGATGCAAAATTCACCAATTATGAAACAAATTCAATTTTATGTATACAGACCTGATGTAATGACGCAAAGGCAAACTCGTATTTCCCACGGAAACCTACCAGTACCACTCAAATTAAAAAACATTATTACAAGTAGAGCTGTCAAAAGTACCGACTATCGGTACTGAAATTTTAAAAATGTGACGCTTTGAGCCCTGTTGAGCAGATTCGTAAACGCCTCTGATTGGCCTTTGTGTTCTTGCGCTCATCGGATATGTCTGTGATTTGCTACAATGATCAACACACGGCAGCATTTGAAAGCACACGGAAGTGTTTGAATTTGGAAGCGTTTTGAAAGCGGGAGCGTTTGAAAGCAGGCGTCTATTAGTGGATTGGTCTGCGATGGACGCCTGCTTTCAAAAGCGCTTGGCGAAGTGCATCATTGATGACTACAACTGATTTTGGATCATTTTTAACCAAAAAAAGTTACGTACTGCAGCTTTAAATGTCCGTCTAGTTTGAACTTGCCGCTTGCTAGCAACTGCTTTCTCAGTGGAAGCTTTGTGTTTTAAGAGCTAATAAAATTTCACCTCATTTTCTCGTCTAATTATTTACTTGATTGGCAAGTAGCCATGTAAAAAGCAGCGTCGGGGTCCTAATCATCCTGTCAGAGTTTATTCTTCAATAACAACCGGCTGGATGTACATTATCCCTTGCATATCAACTTTGACAACAGTGTTTAATTATTTTTAAAAAAAGTGTTTTTTCCCCATTTCCAGACACACTTCAATATAAAGTGTGACCAATAAATTATATAGTAATTATAGTTTAACATTTCTCACCTGTAGGAGACACAGCTTGGTTGAGCTGGACGCCGTTCAGTCTGAGCTGCTCTTGAGGTTCTTGGTTAAAGGATGAATGTTCCTCGTTATGGTGGTTGTCGTGGTTGAGCTGGTGGTCGTGTGTCTGCAGTCGCTGTAGCAGCAGTCGTTTCGCTGCGTCTTCGCTGCGCAAGCGTGCCTGGAACTCACAAACTCGCTCTTGCAGCGTCTGCACAAACACACAAGAAATCTGTGTAAATTCAACCATGAATACCAGCTGTGCTAAATAATATTATACAACCTGAACTACGCAGAAAAAAACAAAGCAGACAAGCAGGAAGAACTTTTATACAGATAAGTGGGAGAAAGTTTCTAAAATGAAAATAAAACAAACAGGATTGCTGAGAAAGTGCTTTCTTAGAAGTGTCAAGTGTCATTTACACAAACTACTCATGCCATCCCAAACACATATGACTTGAAAATCAAAATTATTTTATCTGCATGATTGTGTTGTAACAAAAAGAGCAGCCAGAACTATCTCATGTAATCAAAAGGAAACAAGACAATCTTTTGAAATGACATGAGTAAAGATGACAAAATTAAACAATTCCTTTAACGTCACAAGAAACCTTGACTATTTCTACTGGCACAAACTACTCTGGATAGCTTTCAGGAACTCAGACGACTACAAAACCTCTAGTAGAGAGACTTAAGGAAACAGGGAGAACTATGAACATGAGACTTTACAGCAGTACAGTGTGTTTTGTAAAGATGACGTCAGAACGAGGCAAAGTAGCTCACAGCTAAGCACAATGAAAGAATCAGAGGGAATTACGTAGGCAGACGTCCAGGAACAGGACAAAGTAACCTTCTGTGCAGGTGAAATGGAGAGAAGGCAGTGCAGAGACACAGAAATCAAGAACAAGAGGGAAGAAAGGAGCAGAAAAGCATGAAAACAAAAAGATCAGTGATGTAACATTGATGGATGACAGATGACACACAAAACAACTTCTGAAAGTCAAACAACTGGAAAAATGTTCACATACCAACTCTTTGAGATGCTTTAAAAATGTGAAGATTTGAAAATCGAATGTCTTTAAATCCCGTATGATTCGTTAGGCTGGAATTCAGCAGTGCCTCATTGTACCTTTACAGGTAACACTGCCTGGTCAACACAGAGAGATCTAGAGAAGCACATACAAAGCTATTGCACATCTAAACTATTGTTTGAATTGAGAAGAGCCGTCAATGCTATGAAAAGCAGCGGCCCGGACAAACCATACATGTGATCTCTAGCCAATCGGATCTCTTCTGTGCTCATAGTATGCTGAAAAGACTGGAAACCCAAGCACACTCAAATCTCTATCACTCTAGATTGTCCTTTTCAGAGACCCGCCCCTGGAGATCAAAGAAAGGAGGACTGTACTCCTAATGTATCATTAACTTGGATAACAGTGGATCATGTTATGTAACTCCAATCGAGCTACTCGAGTCATATCTCGACGTTTTGACGTAAAGAGGCACAAAGTCACTTACTATACAAACTTAATTGCAGCGTAACTATCTATAAACTAAATATTTATGTAAACCTCTGATCAGGAGTAATTGTGGGAGTAAAACGACTGAAGATCAACTGGATTGCAGCAGAAGCTGGTTTTACCTGACAGACTTCACTTATATTATGATGCTGTCATTTACATTTTAAGAGAGAGAACATTGTGTGAATAAATTACTTTGTTAGTGGCACTTCAACGCAAACCAATCCTAAACAGTTGTGCATGTCAAATAAAATCTGTCATAATAAATACATTTAATTTCTTATGTTTTTTTCAGTATCAGTATTTATTTATCCTTATTAATTTCAAATACAGTTTCTGAATATTATGTATTATGTTCTTCATGAAAAATAGCACTGTATTTCAATGGAAACTTATTTTTACTGTTAGTTACATGAGGCAAAAGTTAGAATCAAGGATAAATTGAAAATCATGGCATTTCAACAACTTCTGCTCACATATTTGAAGGCTGCTATTGGATCACTGAAGGTAAACTTTATGAAGAGCTTACGACTTAACTACGTTCTGACTTAAAAAACAAGTGGCCCAACCAAATAAAGTAGAGAGTTAGTTATAAAACTGGCTAGTTATCTCTAACGTGGACTTCACTTTCCAAATTAAGTAAGAACTTACAAACGGCTGGTGCAACCATACCCAGGATATCAGAGACATAGGGATGGAGGTATTTCACTTATTTAGCAACCAATAAACAACCACACATCAAGGCAGTGGCACCAACCCATCATGGTGGGCAAACACCACTCACATTTTCTTCAGAACACGTAAACATTTAGTTTTAATTGTCAACTCGTGGTCCAATCCTTCATTATTTTCTATTAAAACATTTCATTTAAAGGTGCTACAGAGGATCTTTTCGACGACTGAGAAACCAAAGACTGTTAGTGAGTTTTTGAAATGAGCGCATGCGTAAGAACAACCCCCCTCCTTCACAGCTCATTTCGAGGGAACGCCTCCCAAAACTCGTGCATGAGTATTGGAACACGAGTGTTTACTACCGGCATTCGCTGTGTCGTGTTAGTGGATGCATTATGTCGGACTCACCGCAGGTAACTCATAATCTGCAGTTGTTACTCCTGTCTCCTGACAAAAACATTGCATGCGGCGCCTGTAGAGTGTGGAAAGTTACTGGAGCGCGCAGCCGCACACGTCTCTCACAAGGAACGTCATGGCAGTGATTGACAAGCCAGAGGGCCAATCATTTACGCGATTGGCTGATGTTTTAAGGCCCTACCTCGTGCACAGATGATGTATATTAATATGATTCCTTTCAGTGCACCTAATAAATAGTCTTTTATCAGTTAGTATCAGTATAGTTTCAAGTAATATTGCAAAAATGTATAAAACAAAACATCCTCTGTAGCACCTTTAAAGCACAGAAACTGAAGAGGTGTTTTAGATCTGATACAGTCTAAGAAACAGAGTCAGCGAATGAGCAAATAGCAGCCCATCTAATAAACTAAATGAAATGCGATTTGCCTGCAGATGTTGCCCTGAGGGAATCTTTCACCGAAACAAACAGAGCCTGTGGTCATTTACAGCTGCGCTGAGAAGCCCTTAAGCAGATAACATTGTTTAAACACAGAACACAAAGGCAGCGCTGCCTGTTAGCTGTGACTTATTAAACCAATTACGCAACGATCACACAGATATAGAACAGACTGGTCACACAGAAACCAGCTCCTCAGTGTATTGATCTGGTGAAGATGATTCAATCACAACACACTAGCACAGAAACAGATGGTTGAGAATTTAATGCATATATACACACATGCTCCCTTCCATTTTTTTTTTATGTTTCTGAAAGAAGTCTCTTCTGCTCACCAAGGCTACATTTGTTCGATTAAAAATACAGTAAAAATTGTGAATATTTTAAAATGTAATTGATTCATGTGATCAAAGCTGAACTTTCAGCATCATTACTCCAGTCTTCATGATCCTTCAGAAATCATTCTAATATGCTGATTTACTGCTCAAGAAACATTTCTGATTATTATCAACGGTGAAATCATCTGTGCTGCTCAATATTTTTATGGATGCATTTCTCTTTTGTTCAAGAAGAACAGAACTTATTTGAAATAGAAATCTTTTGGAATGTTATAAATGTCTTTACTGATTACAAACTAATGCATCCTTGCTGAATAAAAGTATTCATTTCTTTCAAAAAAACAAAAAAACAAAACGGTAGTGTAAATGGTCAATACAGAGAATCTGTAGAAAATGAGTTGTTGCCAGACCATTGATATTCAGGCTAGTAAAGTGTGCTGGTGGTTTTTAGAAGGTTTTTAGAAGCAAATCCCTAAATCTAGTTATGAGCAACAATAATAGTGATGCTTGCCTTAGTGAGCACAAGTAATAATATTGTCCAGGCAGGAGGTTAATGCTGAATCTTTAGCCAATTAAGAGGATGATCCTTCAATAATGACAAAAATCCCAGAATGCTTAGTATGAACAATCAGAACGGTTGTGCTCGTCTTAGCGAACACCACTCGCAGGGTCGTACCTGTATCAGCAGCTGCTGCTGTTCTGAGGTTGCCGTTTCAGAGAGGTCAGGGGTCAAACAGTGGCGCTGAAGAACAGAGTTGGGCAACGAGAGAAAGGAGCTCTCCTCCTCACCATCACTCATCAGGATATCCAGGGAACTCGCTGAAGAAAACACAAGAACAAACAGTAAATATGGTTATCATTACGACAAAAGTAAATAGGTAATGTTTTACATTAAGGTTCCATTTGTTAACATTCCTTAACTACATTAGCTAAAATGAACTATCAATGAAAATATTTTAAGCATTTATTAATCTTAAAGGGGCTCCATGTAAGATTTTTACTTTAATAAAGCATAAAAATATCCCGATATGTTTGCAGATATTTAGGAAACATGCTGAGTTCACCTACTTGTTTCTCAGAAAAAAATTCTCCTGAATGAAAACTGTGCACCCAAGTGTCACAAAATGACATTTTTAGAATTACATAATTTTCAAGTTTGAAGTGTTAGATTCTTTCGATCATCATTTTTCTTTTTTTTTCTAAATAAAAATCAGAAAATGTATTATTCTTTTTTATTTTCGTCTATTTAAATTCTATTTACAAACTCACCATATACATTAATGGTCAATAACTAATTTATTGAAAGCCAGTTTTCTGAAAAAAATGACACCTTGCACTTGAAGAAGCACATTGTTAGAGAATTTTATAATAAAAAAAAACATTATATGTGAAAACGGGCTATTTTAGCTTTAGGTTGTAAAGCATTTATTAATCTTAAATGTTAATTTCAACATTTTCTAACATTATTAAAATCAAAAGTTGCATCTATTAATATTTAATGGAACTGAGCAAACAAACTAACAATGACCAGTATTTTTACAAACTACCATTAACAAAGATTAATAAATACTGTAACAAATTATTGCTCATTGTTGGTTACTGTTAGTTAATGCATTAACTAATGTTAACTAATGCAGGGGTTTTCAAACTTTATGATGCCAAGGACCCCCAAATATGATGAACCTTTTATGAGGGACCCCCTTCCTAAAATCCATCTATATATTTTTATGTAAGAAAAAAAATCTAAACTTTAAGATATATAGTAAGTGTGTGACATTATAAATACAAAATATTGTTTCTAAACTTAAATTGGCTGTACTTAATGTTGGATATATAAACCCCCCAAGGAGGACATTTTTAATTAAAAATTATTAGTATAAGCAACTTTCACAATAAATGTATGTAAGCAGCTTTCGTACTACATTATGAATACTGCCTTACAACCCCGGTGAGCAAGATAAAGGGGGCTATAGTGAGAAAAACTCATTGGAAAGATACAAAGCAAACATATACAACTCTGGAAAATATGCATATGGCAAGAAAGGAGAGAAACATTTAGAATGTTCGGTAGACTTTAAACCATTTTTGCTTTGTCTTATTACTCTCTGAAATTTTCTGGGGACCCCTTAGAACCTCCTGGAGGACCCCTGGGGGTCCTCGTACCCCAGTTTGAAAACCCCTGAACTAATGGGACCTTATTGTAAAGTGTTACCTGTAAATATTGCTATTATTTTTATTAAATTATATTTTAATTATATATATATATATATATATATATATATTTCTGGAAGAAATGGCCCACAAGTACCATGAAAGTAGTCCAGATCAGGGTTATTGTTAACTAACGCTAAAACTATTGAAAACATTTCTGTTAAATTAACAAAGCTGAAATAAATTGAAATTATTAGATGCAAAACTTTGAGAAATAAACTCAAAAGAATGATTCATTCACGCAATCATTCTCATGAACACACAAGGGGATCTAGAAGTGAATGTCAAGATCTTCAATTAATAACAGCTTCAATTTCCATCCGTTCCACACATAAAACCATTGCATGATTTCAGAAGATTTGGAATACAGGTCAAGAGTCTTGTACAGCGGCACCTACAGCTGTACGGTTGTACGCACTGTACCACGAGCGCTCCGACTGAACTGAGAAATGTCTTCACTGCAAATATTTCAGCAGTTATTATGCGCCTCCCATATTTCTGTTGACTGAACCAGCGATGTGGAATTGAATTGAACAAACGGTTTCTTAAAACGGTCTGAATCAATTTGTATTTGTTCAGACTGTGCTCTCAATGAATCATCTGAAGTGGTTTCTCTGTCAGCATATAAAACAGTATCGAGAACATGAAGTAGATATTCACCTACAAACAATATAAACAAAAGGCTACTTTGTGGGAGGTAACTGAGAAAATTCAGCTACTTCTGTGTCATATGAATAAGCAGCCGTTTGTTTTTGTGTCTGTGTCGTTTTCATGCGAACATAGATGTCTTTGACCATTTTGTTGCTTTTTGTCATTTCCGTTTTAAAATGTGTCTAGAGACAAATTTCTCACTGATGGTTTGGTCTGAAGAGTCTCTCATCTAATAGAAGTGCAAAATAGTTACATAAATGCTAGACATACTCAAGAAATTATAAATTTATCTCAGCTGAATTATTAACATGAGCATATATTGAACTTTTTAGTGAACTATTTTTAGTTGCAAAAAAATTGCCAGGCTTCCTGCAAGCGTCCTTGGTCTTGCGGACACTTTTATCAGATTTTTTATTGTGCTTTTGGTTTCCTTTTTGAAGCTTCAGAGCTTTAGTCATCAATAACTGCATTAAAACGTAAAAAACAAAGTTCATAATTTCTCTGTTTGTGTTACTTGGAAGAAACAGAAATCTTTCAGGTTTGGAACAACCGGACGGCGAGTAAATGATGAGCGAATCTTCATTTTTGGGTGAAGTAATCCTTACAAGCTAAACATGCAGTGAAAACATTATCAATCAATCTGGTGAAGGTCCTGTGTGCACCATAGAAACCAGTAACACATGATAAGATAACAGCCTGCTGCGAGTGATGCATTAACCTGGATTTCTTGTGGCCCAGAACCTTACCAAAAAACAACAATTACCGTTTTATTTGCAAAATAGCTCTCGTTTACACTCACACAGATGCGACGTGCAGCCTCTCGCTGGTGCGGTTTGCGATGACACAGCAGTAGAGCCGCTTTCGTGGAAGAGTGTCAGACTGAATGCAAATCTGTCACTGCAAAAACCAGCCACCAGCACTCTGCCTCGACATTTCCCTGTTTTTCCTCTTTGTTTGCTTCCCTTTTTAGTCTTTGTTTCTCACACAATTGCTGTCCCTGTTGTTATATTGTCCCGTGCAGCACGGAGCGCATTAGCACACATACATATTTTCTCTCGCGCACACACAACAGTCCTAGTGTTCAAGCCCTCCTCTCGTCTTTAAGGAGATTTACCCTTCTGTACCTGGACAGAGCGCATGTTGCTCTGCATTCAGTCCCAATCCGTCTGTCTCTGTTGCTCCTTGTCAGCGGGCAAGACCGCATCCCTCGCGCTCTCCTTGATGACTGAGCCAGAGAGGCCTCTCTCTCTCTCTCTCTCTATCTCTCTTTCTCACACATACACACACCTGCTCTATATCTCTCTCTTCCACTCTCTAACCCCACCACATACACTCAAACATTCAAACTATCCTCTGAAAAATGTTGCCACACCGGTTTTTAAGTCCACTCATGTGACAGTGCTTACCATCCAATGAGAGGTCTTTGTTCCAGAGTTCCTGCAGGCAGGGGGTGTGTCCGACGTCCCAGGTCTTTCGTGTGCTGTACATGACCGCAGGGCCGAGCAGACCACTCCGCTGGACTGGCTGTAAACAGACAAAATCCAATAAACACCCTAATAATGAACATTTAGGGCTTTTCACAATGCACTTAACCCTGGGTTATTGTCGTTCTAAACACTGCTTCTCAGGGCTTGACATTAACTTTTTTGCTCACCAGCCACTGTGTTAGTGATTTTCCAAAGTTACTAGCCACTCAGCATTTTCACTGGCCACAAATTTGACAGATACCATGGGGAAAAAATGCCATATAGATATTTTTAATATTATCCCATAATTTGGCAGCAGGTATATTAGGCTGCTGTCACTTTAAGACCTAACGCACAGATCCATTATACTGTTACACATGCGTTTTCTTTCTCAACTGTTTACATTCACTTAAAACATAACTGAGTGTGTTTATGTGAATACTCGCCAAGACCGGCATTTTGACATTATTTTGTGTGTATTTGACTGTTTAAGTGCAATTAACAGTGAAAAAAGAACTATTTAATACTGAGAGGTGGCTTTATGTGGCGCACTTTGGGTGTGAGCACAAACAATACGCGCAATCCCATGATGAAATTCAAGCCCTATCAACTTGCAAAACACTACCAACTTGCTATCAACTTGGCAAGTTGATAGTGCACACTATCAACTTGCAAAACCGTAAAAAAGTTCTTTATTGGCAACGTTTGATCATATGATCTTCATCAGGCATCCAGGATGCCTTCAGGATGCCTGATGAAGATCATACGATCGAAACGTTGCCAATAAAGAACTTTTTTACGGTTTTGCAAGTTGATAGTGTGCAGGGTTTTCCTTGTTTTTTTTCATAATTTGACTACACTAGTCTTCTTTCCTACGCACCTATCTATGACCTACAGGTGTGCAACGCTAATTGAACATATAATTTCACTATAAAAGTTTAACTTCTGCTTCTGAGAACCCTGGAAAAGTGAAAAGGGCCCATAGAGGTGTAACGCTGCAGAAATCTCTGCATGATGCCCACGTCTCCCTGTAGTCACGTGACCAGAACTTGTTCAAATGACCAAACTTCAGGGCCATAACCACAAATGCTGTTATGACAAATGAGATTAGAGTGCACGGGCTACAGGTCACACTGACACAAGAGGATTAGGCTCCTTGCAGACAGACAGACAACAAAAGAACCTGGCCACCCAATGACTGAACAACTGACTATTAATGGTGTCTTCTACAAACAGACCCCATCTGCTCACAAAAAAAAAACAACAACAACGATGCATTGGCAGTATTTAATAGAAAAGTTTTTGGTCACCAAGAAGTTTTTTTTTTTTTTTTTTTAAGAAATTAAAGGGTTATAATAGTTCACCCAAAAATGAAAATTCTGTCATCATTTACACCTGAATATGGGTAACCAAACATTTGATGGGCCCCACTGACTTCCATAGTATAGAAAAAATACTATGGAAGTCAATGTGGTCCATCAACTTTGGTGACCGACATTCTTCAAAATATCTTCCTTTATTAACAGAAGAAATAAATTCATACAGGTTTGGAACAACTTACCATTTTTACTGCATTTATAATTAAATAAATGCAGCCTTGGTGAGCAGAAGTGACTTCTTTCAAAAACATTAAAAACATACGCATTACAATAGGCTATTTTTACTGCCAAGATCATGAGAATGGGGGTGCTTAATTATCACTAAAAGTAGGTGAACAATGCAAAAAAAAACAGCTTTCAATTTTGTGATGAAATATAACCTAGGCATTACCCATTTCAGCACTGCAGCATGAATAAAAAAAAAGCTTTTAATAGGATAATCATGAATCTCTCCAAGTATTCAGCCTGAGCTAGTAAGTGGTCAACAGAAAACCACTCTGTCATCATAGTACAAGGGGTCATTGGCTGATTTAACTTATGTCTGGGCCTAAAAAAAAGGTCAGATGCTGAAATTTAGTGGTGACGACTGAATAGCAGCATAAGCTATCAGTCTCGATCCAACAACACACGGTAGTCATGCTGAAACTAATCCTCCTAGAACACAGAAAACCCTTCGAAGACTACATAGCTTCTATTCATGCTGCTCTCTCACTGACTTCAACACATGCACACAGTCCTGCTGTACCATGAATCCAGCTTTCCTGCAGTCCTGAAGATGCCCCGGCTGATCCCAGTCCAGCCATCCCTTGTTAATGAGAGATCCCATCCAACACAACATCTTTATCCTCTCCAGTCACAACAACATACAAACTGCTCTTAAACGCTCCACATCTTCAAAATGATGTTCATGTTGATCATATTGTTAGAAAAGAAAAGAACCTGTTTACTAACAGGTTAGTGAAGACGTCCTGTGTCTACACCTCTCTCTACATAGATAAGGCAGCTTGCCTCAAGTTCATTTTAACCATAATCCTTTAAGCTGCCAGCAAATGACCTCTTTCCACCACGATGGCAGGACAGGCATTTTTGGACTGATCCAAGTCCAATCCCTGCACTGGAAATCTTCACTTTCACCTGATATTTTGGAAAACATCTGCATAGTTCCAGCAGATTTCCTCATGCTCACACAGTGGCCAAAAACTCACACTACCTTTCAAGTTTGGGGCTGGTAAGATTTCTTTCATGTTTTTGATAGAAGTCTCTTCTGCTCACCAAGACCGCATGGTCAAAATTACAGGCAAATACTGTAATATTGTCAGTAGGGCTGGGAAAATAAATCAATGCATCACAAATCGATTCTGGATCGATTCTGTGATTTTCCGAATGCATCGTGATTCTCTCTCGAATCAATTCTAAGCTTCGTTTTTAACAGCAGATGGCAATGTGTGCTTTAGGAACAGCTGTACTCTGCTTGCTTCCAATTCCTTACACCATTTAAACCTAAAATAATCATTCATAAAGTTCAAAAAGGTTGAAGCGAATTACAAGTATGTTTGCAGTGGGCTGTTTACTTTAATCTCGTGTCATAAAAGCATTCTGAGGTGCAAGTACTTTCTCAGACTCGCACGAGCGCTCTTCTTCATGAGCATTTGAGCGTGCATTTAAAAACCAGCCAAGAGCGCCATCTGCTGTTAAAAACTAAGCTTAGAATCGATTCAACAGAGAATCGCGATGCATTCGGAAAATCTCAGAATCAATCCACGAATCAAGAAGCATTGATTTATTGTCGCAGCCCTAATTGTTAGAAATGACTACAATTTAAAATAAATGCTTTGTATTGTAATATATTTTAATATTTAATTTATTCCTGTGATGTTAAAGCTGAATTTTCAGCATCATTACTCCAGTCTTCAGCGTCACATGATCCTTCAGAAATCATTCTAATATGATGATTTGCTGCTCAAGAAAAATTTAGGCTATTAATATTGAAAACAGTTTTGCTGCTTAATATTTCTGATTCTTTGATTAACATAAAATTCAAAAGAAAAGCATTTGTAGAGTAGTGAAAAGTAGTGAAATAGTAAACAAGGTGGAGAGAACAATTGTAGCTGTGACAGGTATGCTTTATTAGTATTTTTTCGACAAGAGCTATAGCAAGCTGACAATGTTAGTAGGGTGAATGTTAATATGGTTGTCCATGAATGGGATGCTAAATATAATTTTGGCTTTAATAAGATTTTCTCAATAAATAGGCAAGAATAAACCTTGTGTCCTCAATGAGTCCGGTTCTTTCCGACAACAAAGCACTTGAATGTGAGGAGCTCATAATCATGTCTTAGGAAGCAGGACATTTCCAATAGCATATGAAGACAGCATAAACATCACTGCTAAAATGGCTCAGAAAAGTGAAGTTAGCACTGAGGAAATCTCTAGAAGCATTTGTTTTTTATTCAAACAAGTAGAAGAGCACTTTTAGCTTCCTGTCGAGTCAACCCAAAGTTAGTCCATAATCCATCTGAGAAGAAACCTAAGTGCTGAAATGTGCTTTTAGAGATAGAAAACACGTGTACTCTTAATGGTCTCTCAAATTCTGGCATAAAGAAACATGTCCCCTTTAATAAAGATGTTTTGACCACCAGAGGGAGCCGTACATGGCACACCAACATCAGACCTCATGATTCTGATGTGAGTCACTCTTTAACAATTACTGGATTCATTTCAGGGGTGTACAGACAGATGATGATCTATCATATACAAACAAACACAGCAACTAATTATCCAACAGAAGTCACAGTAAACAACAAAACACTCAATTATCCCAGAGCCTTTCCCTCTCCTTCTCTCTCTTATGCTCTATCACTGGTAAAACAACACTCAGGCCCTTCTGATGTTTCACGGTGGTCTCCTGGGAGGATCTCGCACACACTGACTGCTCTAATGAAACCACTGATCAGCTTCAGTCCCCTGATGAAACCATACACCACACATATTCATTTCATCAAGTCCTACAGATGGGCATTTCACAAGCTCTTGAGTAACACTGTTGTAAATGACTGTTTAGCTGAGGAAGAGCTAGGTTATTCCCATCACACTGACATGGTTTTCATCTCCAGCAGCATACTTACACACAGCGGAGTGTGTGAATCTCATTAGCCTACTTCTGCTTCTCTCTCTCCCCGGTGCTTCAGCTTCTATTTTAGTTCTGCTACCCACAGTCACAGAAACAAAAAAAATCATGTACACACCAACTGCTGGTCGAGACAGACTGCTCTTAAAACAGCATTCAAAACACTACACGCACCTGAATGTACTCCGAACACACAATATACAAAAAAAATAAAAAATTCAGACATTGATATTTGATAACACTATAATATTATACACTATAGTTCATTTATGTAAGTGAGGATAGCAAAATAAAGTACACTATGACATATTATACCCAAAAATTCTTCATACAGTGGACTACCAGTAAAATTGATAAAAAATTTGGAACCAAAAATTCAGACACTGTGACCTGATCATGTTTTGCTTAAGTGTTATCTGACATAATTATGATTAATTTTTAGTTGATATTATAACTAATCAAAAGTCTTTTTGATTAGTTATAATGAACAAAAATTAATAGGCTAATGTATAATGTAGGTTTACTTTAACATTTTTGCACATAATGCTTTGAAGTCTTTGAGACCCCAAATATAAAAGAATGTAAAGTCAACTGCAACAGAACAGGATAAATATTATCTTATATTTTAAATGCACAGCAGACCTTTTAAAAAGGTTCAAGCAGTTTTGGGGATTAATAAAATGCTTTAATTACTAAATTACAATTAAAATCTGAGAAGTGTGTTGATGCATAATAGGTTGGTGTGTATATATTACTAAAGTATACTTGAAGTCAGCAAAAAAAAAAAAAAAAGATTTAATTAAAATATTAAATTAAATACACATTTAAAAAACCATTTATAAATAAAATAAAAATATATAATAAATAAAATTTTTAAATAAAATTTAAAAGAATTTTAAATAAATAAAAGTTAAAATAATTTAAAAATTAAAATAAAAAATATATATATTTTTAAAAAACATTATAAATAAAATAAAACAAAAAACAAAATAAATTAAATAAAAATCATTAACATTTTTAAAAAGTATTATAAATAAAATAAAATAAAATAAAATAAAATAAATACACTGGGATAATCCCCACGTCCTTAATTAAAAAACTACATCTGATGGATCCATAAATATTTGGATTCATTTGGATTCTTTGGATTCATTTGCATTTTTATATTTTAAAATGCATAAAGTTTCTTTTTAGGAAAAGGGTGTGATGGAAATATTTTATGTCAACATGAAACATTTTCCAACATGAAACAGAAACTGTACATGTACAGAACATGTACAGAAAATGTTTCATGTTGACATAAAATATTTCCATCACAAGGGTTAGGATTTTAGTCAGTCTGTAGCATTACAGACTCACAATAGCTTTATACTAAACAATAGAAGTCTATGGTACCGTATGGCTTCATGTTGGTGTCAATGTAAATGTGTGTATCATGTTTCTGAATCAATTCAATTCGATTCATTATTGAAATATAAAACAAAAGCTCTAACTAAAGTGTCCTTTTAGTTACTGCTGACCATTTCTTTACTGTAGCCTACAGCATCAATCATTCATATCAGCCGATGCATGCATGCGCACAGACAGTCTGTCACCAGTGAGCAGATTCGTGAACCCTGTGGTCCAACAGTCTGTCGCTGTCTGTCTGATTTTCCTGTATCATTCATTCATCTGCAGTCACCCCCTGAGTATGTCTCTCCATCTGTCTGTCTGCCTCCTGTTTCTGCATTGCTTTGTCTAAATCACTGTACAAGCACAAGGACAGGGACACAACGCAAGCACATGCAACTTCTCTGCTATGAAAATCCCCATAAAAAAAACATTCATCTGAATCCAGTTATTACAGCTTCCCCATCCCCCCACGATAAGAGTAAAATCACCGCCTGCCTCTGCTCCTGTAAATCCCTCCATGGCAAACATCTGTCTGCGCTGGACACAGTGACATTAAACACCATATGCAGTGTCCAGCATCTGTGCATGCGTGTCATGACTCGTGAGAGACAATGCGTGTTAAATATTAGACAGGAAAAAACATCTTAGACAGGACAAGTGAAATATGAACAGAAAAATGGCACACGTGGTTTAAGTAAAATTTTTCTGCATCATCTCCATCTCTGAACTCACCTCTGTCCCTGCGGTCTCCTGGCGTTGCTCATGCCTTCATCATTTATAGGTTGTATCTGGAGTGCGATCACACACACTCATTTACACGCACGCTGCCGATCTCAGCTAAGCCGTCGCTCTCACTCTCTCTTTGTGTCACACACACACACACGCGCAGCTCCTCTTGCCTCACATACACTCTCGTACTGACACCAACGCCGTTTTTCCTGTCGCTGTTCCTTGGTAACGGTGGAATCCGAGCCGCATCACGCCCCCCCCGCGCTTCTGTCCTCCTTCCCCTCCTATCCCACAGTTCCCTCCTCCCTCTCTCACCCTCCCTCTCCACCGCCAGCCTGGCCACTGAAATTAATATTTTAGCATGCGAATGTAGCGTGGTGCAGCTTTTCACTACACTAACATTTGTGTCCGCCTACTGTTTTGCACACTGAAATATTTTACATTTATTTATTAAATGTGCTCATTTTCAGTGTATTTAAGATATAAAGAATTGAACACACTACCTTGGTGTGTTCTTCTGAAAAATCATGCATCAAATACAAATCACTCAACAACAACAAAAAAAATTTAAACAGACATCTTTAAGCCGGTCACAGTGGGTGAAATTGTTCACTCATTTGTGTAGTGTATTAATTAACGGGTCTCTCAGTGACTACACTGACACCATTCTTCTGCTCCCATGAGACCAAACTCTGAGGCACTGCTGGGTAACTGGGTTACAAACGCAAACATGAGCTGGTATTGAGAATGTGACAAGGTTTAGGAATATGAATAACTAGCTGATAAACACTATATAGATTGAAAGCTGTTGCTCTTTAACTGAGAACATATTGTTTTATGTCAGGTCAGCATTAAGAAAACCTTTCCAAAGAATTGTAAAAGCAATCTGTTTAAAGCATACTAAAAAAATGTTGATAGGTGTCTGTAGGAATACTGTGCTTGTTAAAAGTTTACTAATTAAGGTCTTAAAAGTTAGGGTTAGCCTTGATAACAAATCTGTGTTAGGTCATGTATTGACATAACAAGCCCTGTTAATGATAATCCAATACTGCCATTCTGATCGCTGGCTGTGTGCAAGTCAAACAACACCCTGAAACTCAATGCAAAAATGAGCACTGAGTACTTAGGGATAGTTCACCCAAAAATGAGAATTTTGTCATTATTTACTCACCCTCAAGTTGTTTCAAACCTGTATAAATTTCTTTCTTCTGCTGAACACAAATGAAGATATTTTGAAGAATTTTGGAAACTAACAGTTGATTGACTACATTGACTTCCATGGTATTTTTTTTTCTCCATACTATGGAAGTCAATGAGACCCATCAAATGTTTGGTTACCCATATTCTTCAAAATATCTTCTTTTGTGTTCCGCAGAAGAGAGAAATTCATACAGGTTTGAAACAACTTGAGGGTGAGTAAATGATGACAAAAATGTTCATTTTGGGTGAATTATCCCTTCAAAGAACTGATAGTTGAGCTACATTTGGTTTCCCAACAAAAAAGATCTCCTTAATTTTAATGATTATGACTATACTGCAAGAGCGAGGTACCAGAATACCATTACAGCCAGAAACATGCTCTGAAAAAGAATGCAAATATGCATAGGGCTGCACGATTTATCACACTTTTATTCATGATTACTTTTTTATGCGCAGCTTGTCAATGAAGTATGGCTCCAAATGCTAATCCATCTGAAAGCACTGCGAGTTTGAGTCGCTTATAACGTACATTTGAAAAAGCAACACGCGTCAAACATATTTCCAGACATGAGAAGCATTCATTAACATCTTAACATGTTTTTACTCCAAACTCACTTCATAATGACAGTTGAGCATCCTTCTGTGAGATTATGTGGCTTCTTACACAGAATAAGGCAGTCATGTGTTTATTAGTCATGTTTAATCAAAGCGTTTCAATCTTCTGTTTATTCAGCTACAGCCATATGAAGAAGTTATCTTCTTCTGCGGCAGGGCATATTTGCAGTTTCTGCGCCCTCTGGCTTTCAGATGGAGAAGCATTTACTACTGATCACAGAGCCGTACAGCTCTGACAAGCTGCGCATAAAATAATCGCAGCCTTTGCCAAATCACGTGCAGTTTAATCGTGATAAATTGTGCAGCCCTACAAATGCAGATGCTTGCCCAACATTGAAAATGTCCAGTCTTGCTGTGCTTTACACTAGCCTGACGTGGTCATACTCAATTCTAGTTTGAATATGAGTCTGATACTGCTCCATTGGGCTTTGATTATGGGGGCGTATTTCAACCGATCCAGGAAAGACCTCAATTGGATAGACCTACAACCAATCAGAGCTACAGAGTAAGTGACGTATGTTGAGCGACGCATAGTTGTCAACAGAACTCTTCTTAGCGACCATCGGGGCCAGCTGATAAATCAAACTTTTGCCGAATCCCATAGGAAGGACGGCAAAGACATCTTTCCCATCGACAAATGCCTTGATCGCGGTCCTCTGTTCCTTTTTTAAAATTAATGCGCTGCCGATATCTTCTATAACGGACGCGATGGCGGAATCTACACATCTCAGTTCTTCAACAGCCATCATTGTTGTAAACTACTTGACCTTTCACAAAGACCCGCCCCCCTTAGTTACTGTTGCTTTGTCCGACAAGCCGTGGCACTGTCACGCCACACAGAGTGGAAAATACATTGCGGAGCAAAGAGGAAACTGACAACACATCGACAGACGAGACAGAGCAGGATACTTATGATATTAAACAAAGTCCCAGCTTTCAAACTGTGTAGTTATTAAAAAAATTCAAACAATAAAAACCGTTTTGTGGCTCTTTAATGTGTTGTGACCATGATCGTGACAGATTGCTGTAGCGCCTCAGCTCAAGAGGCTCGTAAACCGATCATCTCTTCCTACTAGTCCATTTATAGCATCAAATAAACATGAATGAACATGAGAATTAATGTTGTTTCAAACGCGGAAAGACGTCAATATGCACAATTTTTCAAGTTTAACTCCACCGATGTTAATCTTCTAACTCCTGACTGCTTTGTCGGACAAAATAGCGGATGCGGCGTTCTGATTGGTTAGATCGCTTGTCAATCAAACTCCCTAAGCGCTCTTTGATGACGTGACTGATTACGTTTCTGGTGATAATCTGTCAATCATCGCCCTGACAATGTGATTGGTCCGAACAGTTTCTGTTCGGGCATAATTACTCCTCTACGGATCGAGTCCAGACCGAACTCCCCGACCTCAAAATGTTGTGGGCGGGGCTAAGTTCGGCTGGCATCCAGGCTAGCTTTACACAACAAGTGATAGTTCTTTTTAAATATATATGACATAAAACCACATGCGTTTTCCTGATATCCAGCCATAAAAACACTTGCTGAGCAAGATTCTCTTCAAACAGTTACTGTTCAAAGATGTTCAAAACTTACTGTTCAAAACTTTCCATATAGCTGCAAGTAATATAATCAATATATCGACTATATATGGACATGACCTCGATAATTTTTGGTGATGCGATATACTGCCCATTATGCTTACATATAAATAAAAGTCATCAACATTTTGCTGCTCTCTGTCATCTTATCTGCTCTCCGTGTCAGAGGCGAAAGCAGGGCTTGGGCAGCTACACAGTATGGACATTGACAGGTGAAGTGTTTTAGTGTTTTCCTGACAACTACACTGTAGACAGGCAGTTTGAAAGTAGTCGTCCAAATGCGCTCGGTTTCAAAGCTGCAATCTACTTTTCCGGTGCAAATATAACAGCGCAAATATGTGCACGCTCACAGCTAGCGTTAAGACCATTTCACACGGGACATGGCAGTCTCGACTGTCTAGTTCACTTTCACAGAGAATGTGTCTTTTGCATTCCACTGTGCTGTTTTTCCATTGTTTTCTATATAAACGTGCGCTAGACGAAGGGGAGATTTCTGCTGATCCAACAAGGGAAAGCAAAAACATTGAGGGAAGGGAACAACACTAGATTGAGTGCATTACGTATGAATTAAATTACAGTTAAAGAGGACAGGGAGCTCTCTGATTAACCCACTGCTTACATAACCACTCAGGATTTTATCTGCTAAAACAGTCCATCAGACAGCAAAGAACATTAGAAACGGGACAGCATGATAATGATTATTCCAGGTACACGAAAATCTCCATGTACACTCTGTAAAAAGAACATACTGATATTTACAAGTCTTCCACATTCTGAATTAGTCTAGAAACAACTGATCGCACAAAACTACTGAAAACAATTGGATGAGACATTTTGAAACGCGTCCAGTTGGCTAAAATAGCTCGACTAGACATTCTGCAATGACACCAGCAATGGAGGAAATTCACACACACCAAATCAATAATACAACACTCATAAATAATGAGAAGAAATCAATTAATAAATAATTGCATTTTGGATCAAATGGAGGTTTTGCAGTAGCTGGCAGACAGTAGCTCCTGAACGGGTCAGTCAAAAACAACAATAACCTTAAATAAACTTCATTGAATGGTGATCTTTTTCATGTATCAGCAAAGTAAACCGTGCCGATCTCCATTTTCAATCTCACCTGTGCTCTCTTCCTTCTCTCATGCACGTTATCCAGGTGAAAAGATCTTCTTTTACTTGCTCTGCTGGGTCCATCCAGGCATCTTTCAAAGTCAAGCTGTCTAGGGACTCTTGAGATTTCTAGTGCTCCAGAACTTCCAGGCAAGGGGTGCTTGTTCCTCTTCTTGCGTCCCAGTTTGGCTACATCCTGACCGTGCTGCTCAGGGCCCTCAATTGCTTTGGGTTCAGAGGGTTCCTGGACCTTGGGTCTCTTAAACAGGCTGTGGAGAGACAGCAACACCAGGGTGCACAGCACATACATGGTGGTGCTGACTAATAGAGTCACGAATGGGTCCACAAACACGTTCAGTCAGAGACAGAGATGAAGTAACCATTAAAAGACATCCCGGCTGATCTTGTTTCAGGGTCAGTGCGAGCACAGAACACAATCTTCTGGTTGAAGTTACAGTCGTGATATCAGCTCTACAACACTTTACATCTGTAATGGTGAGCTTTTCTGTCAAATCCAAACAATTGTCTAAAGTTTGGAATAAAGTTCCCCTAAAAATAGTTGATTTTTTGCTTCTTTTCTCGCCAGTTCTTCGTTGTATTCACATGGAAAACGCATTCTACATGGTAAGACTGTTCAGTATGTGTTATTCCAATGCCTTGGAGCTTCTTCTAATGCTCATTTAGGCTGATAATCTGTCCGTGATCTGATCAGCAAATGAGATGGCCTCTCACATCTCCCAATCTCACTAGAGAGAGGATGAGGGAGGGCCGACTAATGCACACCTGCTTTTAAACCCCACAAAGCCATTTTAACCTACCTGGGCACATCTATAAAGACACACCCTGATAAACAAGCTCATGTACGCCAATGCAAACACATACACGCTTGCAGAATAATAGATTAGTAAATGGTTTGCTAATCAAGAAAGTCTGAATGTTCGGGTCCTTATCTTTCACGTCTCCATGCCTCTTCTTTGGAGAACTTCCAAAGGTAACCTTGATAACAAGTGTATTCCACAGAAATCAGATCGATTGAGTAATCACAAAATTCTTCATCCAAACAGAGTCATAATCACCACTGGCACAAGCTGATATCCAACAAATCTTCGCCTCCTCTTGCGTCACTATTGGTTTTATTGTTTTTTTACAGTTGTTGGATTGCAGGGACAAAACTCTCACAGGTCAAACCACTCCTTCTTTCATAATGCCTGGTTTTGATAGTCTTTATCCCAGCTTGTGGTCTATATGACTGGGCAAACTCCAAACGGTCACAGCCCGGCTGCTCCTGCGTTGCTGGTGAAGTCCCACACCTCTGCTGAGAGAGAAAATGCATTTCACTCTTTCTCCCTCCCTTTTCTCATAGTGTCCATCTGTCACTGTAGTACAGACAGCTAAGAGTCTCTTAGCTGATGATGTAACAACTGTGTTTGCATCTATGCAAAAAAAGGAAAATCAACTCAAAAATGTTTTAAATGCACCGCTGAGGATAAAGAAGCTGGTCCCTGATTGGTCGTTGCCATGGTGAGATGACCTAGTTGAACTGGGTCTTATAAACCTGTCCATCATGCTTCTGCTGTGAGACAATAAATAGAAAATAACTTGGAAACGGACGACCAAAAGAAAGGCTCACAGTGAGAACTGACAGTGTCAATACTGAAGGCTGAATTTTGATTTGTGGTCATAACAGATCACTGCAGTCTTGTGGTGAAACTTCAGGGAAAAAAGTTGTGTCACGTTCACTGTGTGTGTGCAGACAAACAAAAGACCTTCTGGTTCATTAACCTTTTTAGGGGCCTGCCACATACTTTAGACCAAGGACAATCAACAAGAATGCCTGTTCTAACCAAATTAACCAATACAGCCATTAGTGCTCAACAGACTAAATAGCACATTTTACAAAAAAAAAAAATTCTATATAATGTAAAACTTTACATTGAAAATCTCACTGCAGATGAATGTAGTATTTTATAAGAGCAAAAAGAACAATTTTTGATCAAACCAATTAAAGGTACAATCAGATCAGGGTTATAAAAGATAGGACTGCAATATACTTCAGTGGAAAAATAGTAATGATAAACCAAGAATATGGCACCACCAGAACCATATAAAGTTAAATGTTGACAAAGCACGAAACAGGTGACCGTGAGGCCACCTTACTTCACCAACCAACTGCAATAAAATACAACCTATATGAGGTGTTCTCCATAACACTATACTACTGTACATTAGGATTGTATCAATTCCATTTTATATATATATATTATATCTCAAACTCTTGGCGAAGGGTCAATTCAAGTAAGAAATAATACAGAAATGTAAGTAATCAAATGTAAAATAACATTGGATAGTTTTATTGTAAAAATTAAATACAGATTAATGCTTACAATTAAAGTTACATAAGTTATTCAGTCAAGAGCAGCAAGTGATTTTCTTTTTGTCTTTTGTTCTTTGGGCTGCTGTCACTTTAAGAGCTTATGCACTGATCCAATATACTGTTACACAACATGAGCTCTCTCTTAACTATTTACATTCCAAAACTGACAGCATTTATCTGAATATTAGGGGTGTAACGATACGCTCAGGTCACGATACGGTACGTATCCTGATATGGAGTTCACGATACGATACGTATCACGATATTTTGAACAAAATGAAACTGAAATTCAAACAACATTTATTCAAAAAACATTAACAAATTTCAATAATTTCCCTTGTTGTACATACAAGATCACATTTCAAGGTTTAATAAAAACCTTCTGTATTCGAATCAACATCTGAATAGGTCTGTCTGTCACTGAAAAATAATGTTAAATCTAACATGAACATGAATTATGAATATGGGCCGTTCATATTGCATCTAAAAATGCGTGGAAGGCGCGGCCGCACCGCTTCTCCTTATTTCCAAAGCGCTTGCGCTCCTGTGGCGTCGGTTGTTGCTATGCAACCATGAACTGCGCTCTCTAAGAGGATCAGGAAATTTCAGCAAAGGATAAATGATTTATAGCCCTTGCATTAGCTTTACTATGAGATATATTTATGGAGATGAGACAGCTGTACAGCTATGATTGTTCATCTCGATGCGCCTGGAAAAACGCACCGCATGCGCGTCGTGACCACGTTGCTCCCATTATGAGCGCGTCTGCCGCGTGGCTACATTTGAAATAACTGACTTGCACGTGGAAAAGACGCAATATGTGAACGGCGCCGAGGAAATTCTTAAAGCAAAGCATCGCAAGCATCTTTTGCTTTTCTGTGAGCACAGCTGTTGCACTGCGGTGAAAGAAAGTCACGACTTTTCTCACGCGACCAAGCAAGAGACTGATGCGAGAAACGTTTAAACCTGCTTGCAAGATTCGATGTGTGCGCGAAAAACTGAACTAGAGAGCTGATTGACACACCCCCTTAATATGCGGTGACAACCCGTCTCTAACTGCCACCTCCATGTTGCAGAGTAGGTCACGTCGGCAGCTCAACCAATAAGATTAGACTACCGTCATATCGTAAAAGTATCGCCATCACTCTACGATACATATCATAACATATTTGCATCGCGAAATATCGTACTGCGATAAATCTTTACACCCCTACTGAATATTCAGCAAGACGGACATTGACAATTTTTTATTTATTTTTTTAATGTATTTGACCATTTAAGCACAATAAGCCATGAAAAAGAAGTCAATTTGGTACTGGTGAGCTGTTTGAGAAGCGGCTTTATGAGAGCGCACTCATATAGATCAGTGGTGTGCGCTTTTGGTGCTGCGGTAATGACTAAAATTGTGCACAATACAAGCACTATTCAACCGGAGCGAATGAAATGAGTGAGTGAGAGGAGGCATGTGTCAATTCGCCATCGGAGAGAAGAGAGAGTGAGAACACGCAGCTGGTATCAGTGTATCGATACTGAAATATCAATATTTTTTTCAACACTAATATATATCTATATAGTTTAAAATAGGGGTGGGCGATATGGCAAAAATATTATACCACTTTTTTTTTTTCTCAGGAAAATCACGATTTTATCAAGATTCTTTCCAGTTGGTTTTATTATTTTGCAAGTGACTGAGCAGGACAGACAAACTAATTTCAAACTATTTTAAAAATGTAGCCTTAAAGGTAACAAAATATAAAAGAAAAAAAGAATGACAGACAATTTAGGCCAAAGTAGGGGAGGCGTTTTTTTATCTTTGTTATTAAAGGGTCATGAAACCCCCCCTGTTTTACCCTGGTCGTTCACACTTCTGAGTTTCAAAAAGTCTGTGAAAATGGGCGTGTAAAGCTCTGGAAAAGTGGGAGTGTAGAGGGAGGGGAAGAGGGGAGAGAACAACCAATGAAGCACAGACATACAACACACTCATTATACAGAATAATGAATATTAATATATGAGCACGGAGAGAATGACAACAAACTCCCAAGCACAAGGGAGAAATGTGAAAGAATATTTAATAGGGCTAATAATAGGCTACTTTGATTACATTTACGAGCACTGCAGTCTCAAAATCAGTCTTTTAGAATAATCGTGTCATCGCGTTCAGATAGGCTACACCACTGTATCAGTGTCCAGTTTGCACATATAATTCATTTGAAG
This sequence comes from Megalobrama amblycephala, assembly GCF_018812025.1. Classification (NCBI taxonomy): domain Eukaryota; kingdom Metazoa; phylum Chordata; class Actinopteri; order Cypriniformes; family Xenocyprididae; genus Megalobrama; species Megalobrama amblycephala. Next base: position 38,652,952 of record NC_063062.1, on the reverse strand, counting down.
AAGACTTGATGAAATATCTGTGCATACACCGTGCTGGTTAATGTTTGGTGGGGGAGAATGTGTGAAATAAAAACTTTAAACACGGATACTTTATTCTGTATGAGCTATGTGCCACGTGGCTAGTGTTATTAAACTCATCGCGGAGCTCCGCGCTGAAACCAAGCATATGCGCGCTCCGTGTGTATATCATAACAGTCGTATTTTTCACGTGTTCATATTCAAACTCCAGTTCTGACCGCATCGCGAGCAAAATACAAACAACACACGTGCTTACTGTGCTGAGGGAAACAGCCTACGGCTTGCGTATTTGAACGCAGCTAGAGCAGGCAGAGGAGAATGAGCCGCACTTTTGTGACATTTGAATTCTCTGCTGTAAAGCGATCTCACGTGAACATATTTCCCATTTGTGCTGGTAGATTACAGCAAAACAATCCACATGCACACAAACCTCTGCTCTGGTCGCGTAGCAGGAAAACACATTGTGTTGTAGCACTGAGGAAACAAACACCAACGATACGTCTCTGAATGACAAGAGACCGAGGCGAGAGAAGTGATACTTCCTCATGCATAATACTGCAATTATAATCGTATGCATACTACAGTGCAGTGATTGGATTGAATGAGCTTTATGTCATGAATATATATGTCGAGAATTTACGTCAGCATGTTCGAAAGTACACAGTGACGTCAGATTTTGTGACGTTGCTCCGACTCAGCTTTTCAAACAGGAAGACAGAAATCGCTCTGAAAAATGCAAAAATGACTTTTTTTCACTTATGAATAACATTAAGGAGTACCTTTAGTGTTTTCAATGATGTGCAGCCTATACATATCTGTTTACATCTCAAAAAAAGTGTTTTGGGGTTTCATGACCCTTTAAAAATAAGAACAAAGATGCACATTACAAATACAATATAATATAAAGATGAAATAAACAGTGCTTTATTATTTTTCACAGTAGGCGTTTAACAGTAATATTCAATCAAGAAATTGAATAAGTGTAAAAATAAAACAGACTTCACTGTATAAATTATATATACACTGATTATTATTAAAACTACAGTTATTCAGTGAAGAGTAGTGAGTGATTTTCTCTGTCTTTTGTTATTTGATTAACATTAATGCAGCAGGTTTATAAGGCTGCTGTCACTTTAAGGCAGAATGCACGGATCCAATACACTGGTACACATCCGATAACACTACTTCTGCGTTAACGTGATGTGAATGTATGTTGCGTTGTACAGTATGTTGGGACAGAGGCAATGACTAAAATTGTGCACCAGAACTGCAACTAATAAAATGCACTGTAGCGCGGTACTATGTTATTTCTTTAAAGTCAGATCGTGGAGTCATTTTAATTGTTCATGATCTAAAATGTCATGTCATGTTGTACTTTAACTTTCCAAGATTCCAAATGCCATTCACTGGTGTTATGCATGTTGTTATGTGATATGTGAGTTAAGCTGATAAAAAGGCAATAAACATGAAATTATATGACAGGTCAATAAACAAAGACTCCAGTGCTGCTATGACTCAGCGTAAAATAAAACAATACAAATCCAACAAAGTGGATATCAGTGTAAGGCAGTGTATAAACAAATGGGCTCAACAATGTTGTTCCAAACATGTATGAATTTCCTTCCTCCGTATTCTTTTTGAAGCTTGAAGGCTTCAGTCTCTCCATTCATTGTAATTGCGTAGAAAAGAAAGGTTGGTGCATGCTTCAGAATTTCTCCTTTTGAGTTCTAAGAAAGTAAGTCATATGGGTTTGGAACATCATGATGGTGAGTAAATGATGTCAATGTTCATACTTGGGTGAGTTATTAAAAATGCTACCAATATTATATTTACATTATGAAATATCAAACCAAGTGCTAGACCTTTCCTCAGAACTAACTTTTAATTTGTCATTTCTGCATAGACATTTAACCAACTGATGTTGTATATAGTTATCAAGATCACGCAGGTGTCCTAGCAGGTGTAGATCATCACATAAACAATGATTTTTTAAAATTATTTTCTAATGTTTCCTGAGGTACTCTTACGTTAATATGATTTTTACATCAAATAATTGTCATAATTTAGAAATAAATGGCTATTTTAGCCCTCTGATTTGACGCTCTGTTTGAAGGGGCGTGTCTGCTGTGAGACTTCAGTGTAAACACCCACTGCTGTGATTGGCTGACATCTTTGCAAATGAAATAAGTATTACATGTGGAATCCTTTCGAATACTTTTACTACATTTTTACTATTACAGCTATCGAGAAATTGTGAGAAATGTTGATTATTGCATTATATTTAGATCTATTCCTATCACGTGGAAGGTTGCAGTGATGAGCATTGAGAAGATGAGTCTGTTGATCGCGTGAATGCAGTGATCTCGTCATTGCAATGCAATTTCTGCACTCTTACCGTAACTAACAATGCAAACACGATGTAAATACAGTAAGAGATTCATTATGTAGTGTAAGAGCGTCACTATAATGGGAGTTTTAACGGCAAATGTCCAGATAAGCTCGTGCTGCATGATTGACAGCTTCAGCCATTATAAAGAGAGCATTCTTTGAAGTAAAATTACTAGGATTATTCATTATGAATTTTACTGTCATTACCAGTTTAAAAATGAAATGCATTACTTACAGTTTGTGGGGTCTTTGCTGATTCCAGAACAGTTGATTCCTGATCTTCGAACAAAAGTTTTTGGGCAAAGCCAGTATTGTAATGCAACTTGTTTTCAAAACAGTCACTGGTAAAATGTACAGTACAAACATGCAACTACTGACGTGACTACGACGTTCGTTACAAATAAACTCAATCCATTTTTCTCTGACATTGGGATCCGATCTGCAGCTTATGTTTTTCCACAGCCAGGAACTGCATAACATCTGCATGGCATCGCAATCTTGTTATTATCACAATCTTATTGTAAACAACTATGCCTACTTTAGATCCACTCGCTGCTCATTAGTGATTGGGGACAACAATGCGATGATGTAAAAGTAGGTGTTGTTGTCTTGTTTCAGAGGCAGTCTTAATCAAATGATTGTGCCCCCGTGATGTCACATGCCACCTCATATTCAAACAAAGCTTTTACAGCTTGATTATATAAATGACAAGGATGTTTTAAGTTAGGGCTGCATGATTTATCGTGATTAAACTACACAAGATTTGGCAAAGGCTGCGATTATTTTACGCACAGCTTGTCAGAGCTGTACGGCTCTGTGATCAGTAGTAAATGCATCTGAAAGCCAGAGGGTGCTCTCGCGCAGAAACTCTAAATATGCCCTGCCACAGAAGAAGATAATATGCATCACATCGCTTTACCTGAATAAACAGAAGATTGAAACGCTTTGATTGATTAAACATGACTAATAAACACATGACTGCCTTATTCTGTGTAAGAAGCCACATCATCTCACAGAAGGACGCTCAACTGTCATTATGAAGTGAATTTGGAGTAAAAACATGTTATTAAATGTCTTTTGTTGGAAAAGATGTTAATAAATGCTTCTCATGTCTGGAAAGTGCTTTCAGATGGATTAGCATTTGGAGCAATACTTCACTGACAAGCTGGGCATAAAAAAAAAAAAAGTGTAATCACAGCCTTTGCAATTTCATAATGGCACTAAGAATCGCATTTAAGTTAAATGTTATTTTTCATATCGTGATAAATTGTGCAGCACTATTTTAAGTAATGGAACTTGCAGGATGTAATGATACAAAGACCTCTTATATGCCAAGATAAATTTGATTTCTCATGTCATGACCCCTTTAACAAATATTCAACAACTAGAAAGTGTCACAACACCTCTGTCTTCATTTTGACCAATACGTATCTATTGTTTTTTTTTGTTTTTTTATCTAAAAAATTGTGTGAAATGTTTTGCTAATAAAGGTAATGCTATAAAGGTATGCTTATGCTATCTTTTTTAAAATAAATGCAATTTGGTTTAATATTTTGTAATCTAATGCAGTGAAATTACATACGCATTTTTAAGTGCAGAAAGTATACAAATACTTTTTGGTGCAACTGTAGATCTAGTTCCAAAGAAAAACACGAAAGACAAATATTTGCACAAAACTTTCAGTGGAATCTCAATGTTATCTTGATCCATCAATGAATTATAAAAAGTGTGTGTGCAGGTGCTACGTAAACACACAGGTATGCAACTTCAAGTTTAGAGGCTAAGCCGAACACGACCACCTCAGTTAAGCAGCTTAGAACAGAAAAATTACAGCAAAGTGAGCAGTGGGATTAGGAAAAGCTGACAGCTGCCACTGCTCTCATTCAAGCCCTTCACAATTAATGCAACGAGACAGTGAGTTCAGAAAGGGAAAGTCAGCAGAGACTTGTACAACCTCTCTGTGAGTCTCATCTCCACACAGCAATGAATTTAGTATTGCTGACACAAAATGGCCTCAGTGTGTGCTATTTCAGGAGGAAATTACAGACTAGCAGAAAAGGGTGGGAAACCTCAAAATTACAGGTAAATGTCCACTAATGTATGATGCAATGCCTCAACTTTTATCGTCTTGTCAGAGAAACGTTTTGAGCTCAAACATTTTCAAGGAACTGGTTTCTTCGGAGAATACTGGTCTTGGCAGCACGGGTCAGAAAAATCAGGATAAGTGTAAACCATGAAAAGTTAAACCGTGGAAACAGGTTTTACCCAACCTACTGCCAATGAGCAGTGACCTCATGAGTGAGTCAGAGTCTCCAGGCGTATACATGTGGTGAGACAGCCATGTTCTGGGTGTCTGACATCTGTTGAACACATTGCTCTTTTTTTTACAGAAGCACCCAGCAAAGTTTACTTCTGCCCAGGGACTGCCAGAGAATACCAAAAGAAAGGAAATAAATCAATGCTTCAACCAGAACAAGCTGTTAAAACTATGCATCCTAAAATAAGAATAAGAACAGCATTATTTTATGTTTTAGACCAAAGTAACTTGCACTCTTAAAGTCGACATGAAACAGAAGTTGAATTTTCATTCCTATTGTGACAAATACATCTGAGTGAAATGGCTTCTCGAACAAGAAAAAAAAAAAAAAAAAAAAAAAAAAATGTAGGGCAGGACTTGATTTTGGAATTGATTGGATGGGTGGATTGTTGTAGTTTGCTATTGGTTGCATTCATGTGAGTGACAAGCTGCTCCACGAATAAAACATTTATAATACAGTGCTTCCCACAGGTTTGAAATATACTTGCGGTGGTAGCCGGGCGAAAAATCCTCCTATTACTCACGGCACAAAAATGGTCTACTACGTGTGACAAACAAATAATGTGTGATTTTTAACAGTATTTTTATTTATTGAAATTAATTTTAATTACATAGCATATTACATTTAATTACATACTAATATTATGCAAAATTACAGCATTTAAATGGGTCACCTTTTCCTATGTTCTCCTTGCTGTCATATAGTGTCTCTCTCAGAGAATGGGACACAAATTTTACTAGTAAAATTTATAAAATGAATAATATGTGTCAAATAATGTTCTTAGTCTTTTCTTCCTGTGGGGGAGACTACAATAATTTTACTATGAATTAAATGGAAATTAAATTAAATACAATTTATTGTGTAACCAAAATACCAATAATGCCCAAAAGAAAAAGAAAAAACTTAGCGTGCGACTTTTAATTATAAACAAGCCCGAAATACACAGGTACTCTTATTTTGAAATGTCTGTATTGCAGGCTGATCCTTCAGATTCTTACAATCGTCTAAAACATTTTATATAAAGGCCATAAAGTAGACATTGTAATAATTCATCAACTTGAGTTCATTAGCAATCGCTTGGCATAAATCTGCGCTTTTCATTGATTGAGAATCACTTTGAAGCAGACTGAAGTGCTGTTGCGCAAGCTTGTAGAACATGCAACAGCGCCGCCTAGTGACTTTGCAAAATGTAGCGCCTGCGGGAATGTCAGCGGGAGTAAACAGTTCTGACGCACACGTAACGAGCAGCTATGAAACGACTAGTTAATCGATCGCGCATGGTTTCATAATCTTGCGCGGATATAAAAGTATAAGAGGATAAAAATAATAAAAGCAAAAATGTGTCTCCAAATATACTTGGGCGGCCGTTATTATACGTGGGCGGCCCGCCCAAGTAAAGTCTATGTGTGGGAAGCACTGTAATAAACACTGCAATATTCCATTAAAAAAAGGAAAAAGGATTGTCAATTTTGATTTCATTGTGACTTTGAAAAAGGTTCCAAAAGGGTCATTTTTTTTAGAGGAATGATTTTTGGTTCCCCAAAGAACCTTTCAGTGAACAGTTATTAAAACAACCATTTTTTCTTAGTGTGAAGAACATTTTATAATCTTAAGAACCTTTTTCTGTATGAAGAACATTTTGTGCATTGAAAAGCTTCCATGGATGTTAAAGGATTAGTTCACTTCAGAATTCAAATTTACATACAGATACACCACGCATTACGTAATCACGTTGGAAAGGTCACACGTGATGTAAGCGGAAGTAACGCGCAAGCATTTACAAAGTGAATGTCGGACAATTTTGAAGTTGGAGGAGAAATTGGAGTTTTTCACTCTACCTCGGTACTTCCACCTAAGTCATGCGTGACCTTTCCAACATGAGCAGTGCAAGACAAGCATTTGTGGTTAAAAAGTATATAATTTATTTATTTTTTTAGAAAATGACCGATCGTTTCACTAGATAAGACCCTTATTCCTCGTCTGGGATTGTGTAGAGCTCTTTGAAGCTGCACTGAAACTGACATTTGGACCTTCAACCCGTTGAACCCCAGTGAAGTCCACTATATGGAGAAAAATCCGGGAATGTTTTCCTCAAAAAACCATAATTTCTTTTTGACTGAACAAAGACAGACATTAACATCTTGGATGACATGGGGGTGAGTAAATGATCAGGAAATTTTCATTCTGAAGTGAGCTAATCCTTTAAAAGGTTCTATATGGAACCATCAATGCCACTAAAGAATATCTGTATCCACAAAAAAGGCTTTGCATCTGTCTTTGGCCTATTGAGGAAACAGGCCCATTAATGCAGAGAGACCATGGAGCGCAGCGCCATCTGTTGGTCTGAGCTGGTTTCCTGGATAGAGGACAGTGATTCATAGTAATTATGTAACATGAAGTCTTCCTTGTATTGCCGGTATACAGAGGGGTGTGACGGTGTCTCAGGGAGTTCAGTTGTTTACCCAGTTTAACTAATGTATAATTAGAGAAAAGAAAATTATGGTACTATGTAACACAGGATATTCCTTAATTATATGACTAAACAAAATTAAAGTGATACCACGAGTGATGTCACTCATTACTTTCTTAAAAACTGTCATTTTAAATGCAACGTCATGCAATAATAACTTGTTGCTGTCAAGCAGTGACAGCAGTGTCCTGAAGTATGCAGTGTTATTCTCAATCTAAAAGTAAACTATTTTAAACAACATTTTTGTCATTTGTTTTATTATACATGCCATTTCTGAGCTCATATTAACAGAATATGCATGGAACATAATTTGTGGCACATCACAAGTGAACTGCAAAAAAGCTAAACAGTTAATCTCACACTTTTGATGAATTATGTCTTTCCATGATCTTTTTATTCATTTGCAATTAGTAGATATGCCTTTTAAAATGATTTTGATTCAGACTGACAATAAATCATTCTTAAATCAACAAAATCACACTATGGCTTCTGAGTACGTTTCACTCCACACAACAGCAGTATAGGAATTACTTGGTCAGCTTGGTTTGCCTGAGGAAGACAAGACATGACAGGCATCCATTTTGACAGCAAACAAGTGCCACACACAGCTCTAGGATGAAAAGCGTCAGTGCCATAGACTTTTCTCACTGACTCCTCGCTGAGGAATGTACTTAAGGGCATATTCATGAATGATAGAATACAAACTGGACAAGGCGGCCCAACACGTCTATGCACTCAGTATCACACCCTATCAAACATGGAAAACTTATGGATTCTAACTGTCAAAGTGCTCAGTTAATGGCAGTTATGGATCTCTATCATAGATTGTTTCATTGGTCTCTGAATATGATGAACCTTGCTTAAAAAAAAGCTGCTCATGGCGCAAGACGGTGAAAAAGCCTTCTGTTTTCATTGCATGCAGTGTAGAGCGGCATTCACTGATGCGTTATTGCATTCAGCTAGTTCTTTTGACAACAAAATCACCATAAAAAAAGTTCAAAATAAAGCACAAGCTACATTCCATCTTCTGAATCCACATATGGAAGCTTGTTTCCGCCATGGTTTTAAAAAAAACATTAAATGTAACTGTAATGATTTAAACTCGCAATTCTGACTTCTCAGAATTTTGAATTTACATTTCACAATTCTGTTTTTTTCCCCCTCTATGGAATAAAAAAAATAATAAAGTTATGTGTGAAGTGAGTTTGGAGTAAAAACATTTTATTGTCTTTTGTTGGACAAGATGTTAAAGGTGCCCTAGAATTAAAAATTGAATTTATCTTGGCATAGTTGAATAACAAGAGTTCAGTACATGGAAATTATATACAGTGAGTCTCAAACACCATTGTTTCCTCCATCTTGTGTAAATCTCATTTGTTTAAAAGACCTCCGATGAACAGGTGAATCTCAACATAACACTGACTGTTACGTAACAGTCGGGGTGTACGCCCCCAATATTTGCATATGCCAGCTCATGTTCAAGCATTAGACAAGGGCAGGACGTCTGGATGTCATCAGACTAGGTATACAAGCAAGAACAACAGCGAAAAATGGCAGATGGAGCAATAATAACTGACATGATCCATGATATCATGATATTTTTAGTGATATTTGTAAATTGTCTTTCTAAATGTTTCGTTAGCATGTTGCTAATGTACTGTTAAATGTGGTTAAAGTTACCATCGTTTCCTACTGTATTCACGGAGACAAGACTGTCGCTATTTTCATTTTTTAAACACTTGTCTGTATAATTCATGAACAACTTCATTCTTTGTAAATCTCTCCAACAGTGTGTAATGTTAGCTTTAGCCACGGAGCATACTATCAAACTCATTCAGAATCAAATGTAATCATCCAAATAAATACCATACTTACGCGATTAGAGATGTTGCATGACGAACACTTTGTAAAGATCCATTTTGAGGGTTATATTAGCTGTGTGAACTAGTGTTGTCACGATACCAAAATTTTGACTTCGATACAATACCCAACTTTTAATATCACGATACCGATACTTAAACGATACTATGGCAAAAACCTAAAACAGCAGGAAACAGCAGTGTGCAGGCTGATAATTCTGGATTTGAGCTTCATTGCCGTGAAGTTAGAGTTAGATTTAATATATATATATTTTTTTTATTATTTTCATGCTCAAAATTGTAAATGATTTGCTGTTACACTTTTTTGCTTTTTTTTTTTATACATTTAGGTGTTTTTGACAGTAAGATGATTGTAAAAATTATATTACTGTAAATAATTGGAGCAATGTTATTAAAGCATAAATTGGTTTAAAATAACTGTATATACCCTTCACATATTTATATATTTTTAAATTAATTTTATTTTTGCAAACAGATATCACTTATTAAACTAAGACTCAATAATACACCTCTTTGCGGAGATCTGCTTGCACGAGTAAAATAAATAAAAAAAACACTAATTTAATGTTTGAGAGCATAAACATAATGCTGGTATCGCACTAACCTGTCGCTCTTTAAATTCTTTGTACAAATCGGGATGTTTGACGGCAAGATGCTTTTGTCTCCCTTCGCTTGCGTTATTTTGTAACATCTTTTGCAGACGGGCTTTGTGGTGTCCGTGGGCTTGCCCTGGCTGTCGGCATTGTAAGCAAAATAATGCCATATTTCGCTTTGTGCATCTGCTTTCTCAACAATTACGGTCTGCAAGAGCACCTGGATTTGCAACCATACCTCTCGTTCCGTCACCATAAAAGCCGTAGAGCAAGTTGAGAGGAATAAACACGAACCCAATGTACCTTAGAAGCAGCGCGCTGCACGCACACTGCCCCCTGCTGTCGCACTTTAGGAAATACAGCTGGCACTCAAAGTACCGGTACTAATAAAATGAAGAACCGGACCGTTTTTAAAAGCAGGGTATCGCGATACCTTTCTAGTACCGGTATATCGTGCAACACTAGTGTGAACTTTGTTTATGCTGTTTAAGGCAAGCGCGAGCTCCGTGGGCGGGGAACGAGAGATTTAAAGGGGCCGCAGCCTAAATCGGTGCATATTTAATGATGCCCCAAAATAGGTAGTTAAAAAAATTAATAAAAAAAAAATCTATGGGGTATTTTGAGCTGAAACTTCACAGACACATTCAAGGGACACCCTAGACTTATATTACATCTTTTAAAAAGACGTTCTACGGCACCTTTAATAAATACTTCTCATGTCTGGAAAGATGTTTGATGCGTGTTGCTTTTTCAAATGTACATTATAAGCGACTCAAACTCGCAGTGCTTTCAGATGGATTATCATTTGGAACCATACTTCATTGTCAAGCTGCGCATAAATATTTAATATTTTGTAATCTAATGCAATGACATTACACGTGCAATGCATTTTAAGTGCAGTAAGTATACAAATATTTGCACAAAGTTTTCAGGGGAATCTCAATGTTATCTTGACCCATCAGTGGATTATAAAGTGTGTTTTTCCTCAGAATAGTGTTTATCTCTCACAATTCTGAATTTACAACTCACAATTCTAACTTTATAACTTGCAATTGCAAGATTATATCATGCAATTTTGAGGGGAAAAAAAGTCAGAATTGCATGTATCACACAATTCTGACTTTAACTCGCAACTGTGAGTTCATATCGCGCAATTTTGAGATAAAAAGTCAGAATTGCGAGATAAAGTCAAAATTATACCTTTTTTATTCAGTGGGTCGAAACAAGCTTCCATAATATCTTGCAAGTCTAACGTAGGCTTATATAATCGCTTTTTTTTCATCAGAATTGCAAGAATTGTGAGATATAAACTCAAAGTTGCAAGAAAACTGTCTCAGTCTCTTACAGAGTTAAAGTGGGGTCAGATGAGTGAATAAGTTACATTTTGACCGGTTTCTCACACAAAGCCATCTTATGGTTTCCGAATATTATGAGTACATGTCCAAATTTTCCTTTTTGGGTGAACTGTCCACTGGACACAAACAACTGGACCGTTTTTACGCGGTACGCGCTGTCAGAACAGCGTTCACACTCAACTTGATCGTGTTTAATCAACGACTTGAGCCACTAACTAACTAACCAAAGACATTAAAGCAGTCCTAGAAGCATTTCACGACCTTTTTTATAAGTCAGTCTAAACTACTGAAAAGTCAACTGATATGACTTTTCCAAACTGACATGATGACTAGTTCAGTGAACATCCGCTGCATTTGTATCGGGCACACCCGGAGCTTTGATACACCCAAAATACTGCTGTATAAACCGTAATTTACCAGTTAAACAGTTGTTAGATGAAAACACAGTGTAGCTTATATTTCAAGGCTTAGGCGCGTATAGAGGTAATAATAACAGTTTAGACTAGAGAAGACACCGCTTCCCCTCAAGACATTCACCGCCGCTCTTTTGACAAAACGCAATTTTGATTTTAAACTGAGAAACAGGATGTTTAGTTCATGATTCAGGATGTTCTGCAACTTATATTTACTTTATTAAATGAGTTTGCAGGACTGACAGCACTGGCGAAAAAAAAAAAAAAACAGAATTGGCTAAAACCGCGACAGTTGCACTTGTCTTTATCTTATTGTATAAAGTCGCCATGGTTTCACTACATATGTGCTTTAATACCTCATAAGAACAATAAAGTATGAAGCATGTGCGAAATATAAGTGAAAGAATGTGCTTACGTCTCAGGCCAGCACGCCAAACTCCTTCTTCCTCCGCCCCGTTTCCTCCTTAAACCGTTTCCTTCAAGTTTTATTCCACTCTTGTCGAAAAAGCAGTGTTCAGTCGCAAGGTCTGAAGAGCTGAAAGTTTAGTAGTGTCTCGTGAAGTGAAGATAAACACGCCTGAGTGAAACATGCAGCACGAGACGCGCGCACACAGCTGACTGCAGTGACGCAAACGCTCCTCCTGTTCATGCAGGAAAAATGAACGCGTTTCCCATCCTATTAGAGACTAGAGGCCACTTCAGTCCTCATTAACTCAAACTCTCAGTCAGCCCTCCTGATGTTAAAAAGACACCCTACTACAAAAACTGTCACTGTAGGTAAGATAAATGTCTTTTATTTAAAAGCTACAAGTGTTCAAAGATGTTCTCAAAATCATTTTACACAACATGTTTGTGGATGCATTTTAAAGAGGCATGTTGCTGGACACCATTTTTAATAAGAAGCTTGTGCTTTTACATTATAGACTCCTAAACAAATATACAATGCATTATACAATGCATAGAGTCTATAAGTTTGAGACTGTAAAAAAAATCTGAGATTTCAAACTCCAGTCTTATTTAAACTTGAAAACAACCCAAATTTGAGTGATTTCAAAATGTTTTAAAAAACATTTTTAAAATGATTTGTAACATTTTCCATATTTTTCAATGAAAAAAAGGGTATTCAATTAACAAAGGAAGCAGTTTAAGCTCTAAGATAAACATATTTTCAAAAATATGGAAAATTATTAAGTTATATTCAAGAGTTTAACCCTTAGTATTGATTTATTTTTTGCAGTTCATTGAGCTGACACATTCTAAGAAAGATCTTAAAGGGTTAGTTCACCCAAAAATGAAATTTCTGTCATTTATTGTGAGTATAGTGGTTCAATATTAATATAATAAAGCGACGAGAATATTTTTGGTGCGCCAATAAAACAAAATAGCGACTTATTTAGTGATGGCCGATTTCAAAACACTGCTTCATGAAGATTCGGAGCACAAATGAATCAGTGTATCGAATCTGCTATTCGGAGCGCCAAAGTCACGCGATCTGAATCATGATTCGATACACTGATTAATTTATGCTCCGAATCTTCATGAAGCAGTGTTTTGAAATCGGCCATCACTAAATAAGTCGTTATTTTGTTTTTTTGGCGCACCAAAAATATTATCGTCGCTTTATAATATTAATATTGAACCACTGTACTCACACAAACCGATTTAAATATGTTTTTAGTATCTTTATGGATCTTGAGAGAGGAGTGACATTGCTCCCTAGGCCTCACTGAGCCATCGGATTTCAACAAAAATATCTTAATTTGTGTTCCGAAGATTAACAAAGATCTTACGGGTGTGGAACGTTATGAGGGTAAGTAATAAATGACAGAAATTTCATTTTTGGGTGAACTAACCCTTTAAAGGAAGAGTTCACCCAACATGTCGTTCCAAACCTGTTTGACTTTTGTCCAATATTTTGAAGAATGTTTCAACTGTTTTTGTCCATATAATGAATATAAAAAGGGTCCAAAACAACATTGGATCGCACTGATTTTGATTGTATGGTTAAAAACACTGATATATTCTCCAAAATATGTTCTCTTGCACTCCACTGAGTAAAGCGTGAGTAAATGATGACAGAATTTTCATTTTTTGGGTAACTATCCCTTTAACAGTTCCTGCATGCTGCTGTAAAGTGTGGACCTCGTTGTTCAGCAGTCACTTAACAAACCCAGGATTGTCCCTCAGATTCCCGCCTTTATATTTCCTGCCTCTGGTCTTGCGGAGCAAGAAAGGAACAATGAAAAAAAATCCTCATTCTTCCTGTGCTCTTCCTGTCAGTGTGTAAGTCAGAGTCAGTGTCTGACTTGGATAAGTGATTTCCAGGAGCATTTAGACCTGTTTTACAAGAAATCACTTTTGATTTTTCCCACATACTTCCAGGTTTTATCAGTTTAAAGTAACAGCGCCCGGTACAAAATCTTTATGGGTTGTCCCCATCTCCAAGGACCAAAAAGCAATGTAAGAGTAATTAGTGGGTCCCGTCACAGGGCTCAGGCAATTTCGCTTATGTTTCTGTATACAAAAATAGACCACCCATTACATGCAATCAACCTAATTCCTGCCCATTCTTCAGCCTCTTACAAAGAAATTAGGGCTTTCTGAGACACAAATGAAGGATTCTCAAAAAATACAATTAAAAGTATGCTGTAAATTTCCATTTATAGATTCTTTGGTGTCTATTCACACTAGTAGTTCAGCATGAACTGACCTGGAAACACTAAAAAATCATTCATAATTGATTAGTACTCGTAGTACATATCAAAGCACACGGAAATCTCAGCAGGGTATTTTCAGCATGTGACTTTCACAAGTCTTTTGAGAGAGACCATAACAAATTTGTTCAGCTATATAGACTCGCCTAATAATAGAAATGTAACAGTTATATTCAATAAAGCATGAAAATCCCCTTTACATGGTAATGTAGCACAACATCACTTTGTAACACCACAGCTCATTCAATGTTAATGTGTATTTAATGTGACTAGACAGAAATTAATGGGATAATGGGATCATTTTAATGGGATAGTTTCCTAAAAAATGACAATTCTGCCATCATTCACTCACCCAAACACTTTTGGTGACCATTGACTTCCATTGTATGTAAGAACAAAACAAAAAGAAAAACAAAACACTGATTTCCATTGCTCAAAATATTTTAATGTTGTTATACATTAAAATATTTTAAACTACTTTAATGTTCCACAAAGGAAAGAAAGTCAAACAGGTTTGAAACGACATGAGGTTGAATAAATGATGTCAGGATTTTCATTTTTTGGTGAATTATATATTTAACATATATATATATATATATAGTTTGACTAGACATAACTGTACAAGGTCATTGTGTAAATGTGTGCACAAGAGCATGTGTACAGAGGGAATCCGCTAAGGCAATAACAGACAGGATGTTGGAATGAGATGCAGAGCAGCAGGCAGTATTGGAGTTAGAGCAGCATGTGCTGTGGAAAATAGTCAAGATTACTTTCCATTACACAGGGAGTTCTGCTGACCCTAATGGCCCTTGAGTCCTAAACATCTATCACAGTCCTTAAAGGGAAGTAAAAGGTGATGTGTGTCATTTTTCCCATGTTGAAATACTTTTAGCTATCTCACCTTAATATACACCGACAGGTGAGCAAACAGGTTCATTCCACACAAATGTAAACACTGTGGAGCTTTCAAAACATTACTCACACAGCAACACTGCCTCAACCAATGGAGAGAGTTTGAGGCGGGGCTATCCGTTTATCTGACCAATGGCAGTTTGGAGGAGAGTCTGAGTAATGTTATGGGGGGTGTATTCCAGAAAGCAGGTTATGCCACATACCCGGGTAAGTTTGCAGATAAGTTAACATATAAACTTTCGATTCCAAAAACTGAGGTAACTTAGAGGGTATGTAAGTAGCTGGTGCAGGTTATATTCCAGCGTTAGTTTACTTCAGAGGTATTGAACGCATTTGTGCCTTATTGATGCGGCTTCAGTGAGCATGACAGATTTCACATTATATTGTATTATATAGATATGAAAAATTATAAAGCACTATTATAACATAAAGCATTGTTTATTCTATTTTATTTTATAACTCTAATTTTACTCTGTTTTATTCTCATCTCACACATCGTGGAGCTGCATTTAAAAGGTTTTCTATAATAATATTAATAAAAATATAAAAGATAAATACATATGTGACTAAACAAACTCATATAGCCATATTATCTTTGCAAGCAGTTTTTTTGTTCAATCAGTCTTTCTTTTTTAATTCAGAAATTTAGCTTTAAATAACAATATAATTCTTGTTTACAGTAACAAAAAACTAATTATAGATTAAGCCCAAAGTATACTTCATTTTTTATGAATACGCGAGGGTCAGCATACAGTGCATGTGACGTGAATTTCGTCATCAGAAGACTATGCGCGTACTGTACGCGGACCGCTGGAGTTTTGTATCCGTACTTGTAGTACGCGCAGGTCACACATGCGCATTTAATTTTTTTGCAGTAATTAGTTTATCCACAAGGTGTCAACCGTGCCCTGGGGGCGTCGATTCACAAGGTAGTCGAAGAAAAACTGCATAAACAGAACAGAACGGAACGCATGCAAGCTACAGTGACAATGGAGGCCTACATAGGGGACAGATTGTGCGAAGAGGTTAGAAAGTACCCTTATTTTTACAACTCTAGCATGAAAGATATTCACATGGGTTGTAAATCATGGCGAGAGATTACTCAAAACGCCTGTGTATGCATACGAGTCAAATGAAGTATACTTTGCAAAGCTGTGTGTTCGACTGTGCGCGCACACGTAAAAAAAAGAAGTATACTTTGGGCTTTAGAACATGATCATAAAAAATGATTGCACAACTGCTCAGTAGATGGAGATATGCACTAAGAATGTAAATTGCCAATAAACAAAAGAAGAAGGATAAGTGAAGGTGCATTCACGGCATGCTGAATTTACCATAATTTCGAGATTTCAACTTGTAAAAAAGCAAATAACGTCCTTGTAGAACTCGTAATTACAGCTTGTAAAATGGGAATTTTCTGAGAGCTCCTACTTGTATCACGTGACTGGTGTACCACCTGACCGCTGCAGATTAATTTAGATGTTGACAGTGTCGCTATAGAAACACATAATTCATAGTCTGAGGACGTGAACAGCTCTGAATAGAACATCACGTGTTGTCATTTCGAGCTTACGGTTAGTACGACATGGTGTGAAAGCAGCATAAAGAGTGCTTCTTTAAGCGTCCATTTCCTTGGTGACTCCTGTTGAAAATGTTTTTGTGTGTTTACAGTGAACATACTTTGATTTGACTGAACTTACTCCTGGAACCGATTACTGAGTAAGGATTAATCAACAAAGAGTTTAGGGTTTTAATGACAGTAAGTTTACCCGTCTTTCTGGAATACTCCCCAGATGCAATTCACCTTCATATAATATTATTTTGACAGCAGTGTGGTTGTAAAAATTTTATATTTTTCACCTCTCGAGAACCTCTATGCAAATGGAAGTGCTTCAGATATCGTGTATCACTGCCAATATGCCTCAAAAATGTCTTATGATGAGGTTACTAGAAGAACCATTGACAGCCCTTAGAGTTCTTGTTGAGTTATGGGTTCCTTAGGGAACTGTCCTTTTTGAATAGGTACCTAGAGGTTCTCCAAAAGGGTTCTACAAGAGTCTTGAAAACATGTTTGGCATGACCTGGCTGAAAAGCATGTGTAGGAATTTCACCAACACACTAATATAGAAAGCATGACAAGGGTTTTATGCAATGGGCTTTTCTTCAGGCTTTCTATCCCTACTCTGCTCTGTCCTTGCCCTCTTCCTTTCTCTCACTAAGACATTAAGTTTTCGGCTCTTCCTCCTCAACTTCCACCCCCTCTCCAGGACCGACCTCCACGGAAAGGATCTCCTCTCCCTCAATGCGGGGAGTCATGCGGATGACCATGGTGCTGTCAGTGGTCTCTGATACCATGTCATCTTCATCTGGTACACGAGGCCGGGGAATGGGTGAACGGCGGTGCACGGGGGAGGGAGGGGGCACTGGACCTCTGGAGGTCGACGGCTGAAAGAGAAAGAGAGAGTGACGTTTGATGTCGTTGATGTATCACAATGTATCTAAAGGCATCATTGAGATTCATGGTAAAGGACAATTTTCAATCAGAGCAATTGTCTGGCTTCAGAGTATGTTTTTGGCCTAAAGCATCACAACAAGGGGAGTAAATACCTCTAGAGTTGCTCCCTTATATGCCTCCTTCAGCTTGGCAAACGTTTGTCCTGAAGCAACCTCCAGGGCAGCCTTGAAGAGTTTGGGTGTCTCTGGCCGCTCCGTGATGACCTCACCCGTCTCTTTAACCTTCTCATCTGGCTTCTTATCTTTGGTCAACATTTTCCTATGGAAGGAGACAAACTCATTAGGATGACAGGATGTTGAGTTGTAAACTAGCATGTGCATCGCTGAGACTGTAACAGGAAGTGGAGCTCCATAGGGTTTGACGATCTCAAGCACTTACAGTACATAACATCATTCAACACGCAAGCACAGTAAATCGGTCTCACGAGTGAACAGATCATGCGACTCAATGGATCATGCTTCTTCGTTATCTCAATAACCTCCAAACTAACAAAATCAAACACTAATCTGCCAAATTCCTCCTTGCATTAAAGAGAAATGAGGGATGCAGAGGGAAAGAGATGCAGTATGAGGAGAAAAACAGATGATATTTAGCAAACATGGCTAATCTAAAGCACTAGGAGATCTGTGAGTGTGATACAAAGCTGTAAATGGCTTAGACCACTGCGCTGGATGAAGTATGTTTGTGTGTGTAAGGAAGGCTGGGGCTCTTGGTTGAGGTTTGAGCTCTGATCCCCTCACTTGGCCTTCTTGCGCAGTAGCTTCTGGGACTCGGGGTAGTGCACTAAGATGTCTGCCAGGTCCTTCTTATCCAAGATGAAGAGGTTAGCAAAACCATGGGCCTTTACGTTAGCTGTTCGTCGGTTTCCACCACCACCTGCCAGCAAACTAATGGAATGGACACACACAAAAAACAGTCAGTTTGGCTTTTCAACACAATGTCACACTGCCGGCCTTCATCATAGAGCTGGGTATTGACACAGATTTCATGATTTGATTATGATTCATAAGCTCTTAGTTGCGTCCCAAATGATGCACTATACACTATGTACTTATGCACTATGCACTCATCCGTGTAGTGTATGAATTTTATAAGGTTATTTATAAGGTTACTGTCGGAGTCTCTCCCCCTCTGCTACGTAATTAAAGGGGTGGTTGATTATTATTTTACTTTTTTAACTTTAGTTAGTGTGTAATGTTGCTGTTTGAGCATAAACAACATCTGCAAAGTTACAACGCTTAAAGTTCAATGCAAAGGGAGATATTTTCTTTTAAAGAATTCTCTGTTTAAGGACTACAACAAACGTCTGGTAGGGACTACAATGAACTTTTCCCTAAAATTTACATAAACCCCACCCCCGAGAACACGCAACAAAGGGATGTGGCCATGTTGGGCTGCTTTAGAGAAGAGGAAGAGTTGTTGTAGTAGAGTGTTGTTGCCATGCCGTCATTTTACACCAGACTGCTTCACAAATGAGGGTCAATTCAACGCTGGATTTGCAAAAGATTAACATGACGACACATGCTAGTTGAATCAACTTCACAGCAACTACATAAATGTATCCACTAACCATTCAGAAACGTCCAGTTTCATTCTAAAAGTTGTAACTTCTTCCTGAGTCTCTCCATCAGTGTCGACTCCGGTTTGAACAATGTAAGGCTGAACACCGTTACTGATAATCCTCATTTTGGCTGCGTGAGATTCTCCAGCTTTGTTGTTGTTGAGCAACCGAAGCATGAGCTGTTAAAGCTCCGCCTTCTTCTGGAAAGGGGGCCGGGAGCAGCAGCTCATTTGCATTTAAAGGGACACACACAAAATCTGTGTTTTTTTGCTGACACCCAAATAGGGGCAAATTTAACAATCTATAATAAATGATCTGTGGGGTATTTTGAGCTGAAACTTCACAGACACATTCTGGGGACACCAGAGACTTATATTACATCTTGTAAAAGATGCATTATAGGTCTCCTTTAAAGCTGTGACAGCTGAGTGCATGAAGTATCCAACATTCCACAGTTTGTTTTTTCTGTTAATTAAGGGCATCATCCGGGTATTTAAAGTGCACTTTTTCTATGTGGAATTTTCAGTGTGAACACACTACTTGCACTATTTATACTAAAAAACGTCATAGAATAGTGCATAAGTACGCGAATTGAGACGCGCCTCTTGATTTGTTTGCATTCTGATTTTGATTTGATTCAACATGGAATCACTTGGATATATGTCCGTTTTACTTAAGGAAAAAATCGAAACTATAGCTTTAAATTATACAGTACAGGGAACCCTGTCAGTTGGTACATTACTATAATATAAAAGTTTGAAGTAAATGAAATTGCTATTAATTTTTTAGATATAATAATCAAAAAGAGTTGTAAACAAAGATTTAAATTACAAATAAGGCAGTTTTGGGTGAACTACCTTTAATATGGATGAGTGAATTGCATTGTGCAACACAGTATTCTTTCCTATCAGGTCACATATAATGAGCTGGCAATAATATAAACAGACCTGATCAGTACTATTCAAGTTCTGCCTAAACTGTATCAAAAGAGATATAAATGGTGTCCAATAATGATCATTACTCACCTAATTTCGCCAAACACAGAACCAGCTCTAAGAGTCACAAACACCGTCTTCCCATCAGGCCCTCCAACCACCTGCACCTCTCCAGCTTTGATGATGTACATCTCTCGGCCGATCTCACCCTGACCGCCAGAGCCGAGCGGGACAAGAGTCAGTTCAAAATGCTAACAGATAAAAGGCTCTTTCATGGTGGCTGTTTGATGTGACTTTTACAAAGACAACCTTCAAATATACTGGCCATATACTGAGATTATTCAGGTTTTAAAATGTTTTTGCAAGCCAGTAGTAAAGCACATAGAGTAAATCACAAAAAGGTGGTGTATTGCTTACTTTTTTACAAACAGAGTCTCCTGGAAGGTACACCACAGATTTCAGCCTGTTGAGCATGTCAAATATCATCTGTCTGTCACATCCCTGGAAAGAACCCATTCAAAGAGAAACAAAATGAGTTAATCCATTGGGAACTGATTGGATGGTGAGAAGTGATCTCTAGATGACAGATGTTTGGAGAGGAGGAGGTGAAAAATAACAGCGCATGAAAAGTTCACTGTAAAAAATGATGGGTTGTTTCAAACCATGCTTGGGTCAAATATGGACAAACCCAACTGTTGGGTTGAAAAATGTAATTAAAAATTTTAAACCAACATTTGGGTTTGCCCATATTTGACCAAAACATGGGTTGAAACAATAGAAAGTGTTGTTAATAGAAAGTTCATTCAGAATTATTTGGTATAAATAATATTAATTAATATTAATTAATTATCTGGTATTTTGATTATTTATTTTTTCGTATTATATAATTAAAAAACTAAAGTGTATTTTTTTATTGTGGATGTCCCAGTTGGGATACAGGATGTGCAATGTTCAGAGAGTTCCATTAAATGTCCATGTCATTTTGGTTGCATTTGTGAGTTAATAAAAATGTAACTGGTTGTGTAAAATAGGCACATAATATGGTAATATTCATCACAGGCCCCTGAATATAATCAAATTGTAATCGTATCACAGCATGTTCTGATCAAATAATGCATGGGTGGCTAAGAGAATCAATGTCAGATTGTATTATGATGAAACGTCTGATTAACACCACTAGTAAATAGGGTCAATTTGATTTCAAGTTGAATGTAGATCTATGGACCCTGCTAGAAAATCCAGCTAAAATCTGGTACATTTGTATTTAGTCTGTTTATGGTCATTAGCTGGTTCAAGCTGGTGTACATGGTTAGTCAGCTGGACAACCAGTCAGTGAAACTTGTTTCCACCTAGTAATCATCTTGGTCAAGCTGGTTAGAGCTAGTAGACTACTTTGGACCAGCAACAAACCAGCTTTACCACTTTAAACTGGAATGATCTGTTTTTCCAGCGGCACTAAGTCAGAATTTTTTTATTCTGTGTGTGTGTTCATGAAAAAAGAGAAGAGTGAAAGAGGTAATAGATACTCACCTGAAAGAGCGCCACTTTACTGACAATGCTGTAGTTTACGTCTGCTGCGATGTCCAGACGCATCTTATCTGGTAGCTGTACAAGTAACTCCTGTTCATCTGAAGACAAATGGACCATAAAACACAGCCAAAATATACTTGACACATGTAAACGTCTAGTGCAATCGGATTCTGCTTACCCAGCATGCCTTGCGACTTCCAGGTGTAGTCGTACCAGGTCTTCACTCGGTTCTGGACCTCACGGGGGATCTTGTAGGAGGTCATGTATTTGACGGTGCTGTCCACACAGTGTCTGTAGTAGGCCTCACCTGCTGTGGCGGCTCCAACTACGTCTCTCATCTATGCGCACACACAAAGCACAGAGGAAAAACGTTGCATGGAGTTTTATGATTTGATCTTCTTTAAAGTGACATACACATGATTTTGAGTTGTCTGTTGGTGATATGAAAAACAGCCATATTTAACTTGAAGGTGAATTTCATGAAAACATGTTTAGGATGTAAAATAGAACTTTACTAGTCTTTACTATCACTTTTTATCAATTTAACACATCCTTGCTGAATAACAGTATTAATTTCTTTCAAAAAAAAAAAAAAAAAAAAAAATACCGACTCCAAACTTTTGAACAGTAGTTTATATTGTTACAAAATAATCTATTTTATATAAATGCTGTTCTTTTTTTTTTTTCTTTTTTTTTTACTTTTAATTCATTAAAGAATTCTGAAAAAAAATCACAGGTTCTAAAAATGTTAAACAGCACAACTGTAAAACTGAAAACTGGAGTAATGGCTGATGAAAATTCAGTTATGCATCACAAAAATAAAATTTAAAGTATTATAAATTTGTATAAATATACATTTTTAATAATATTTAGCAATATTACATTTTTTCCCTGTATTTTTGATAAATTAAATGCAGGCTTGATGAGCATAAGAGACTTCTTTCAAAAACATTAAAAATAGTAATGTGTCCAAACATAACATACATATATATATATATATATATATATATATATATATATATATATATATATATATATATATATATACATACACACATATATGTTAAATTATTAAATCTTGTAAATTATTGAAAAGATTCTTATTTACTAAATTTGCCATAGTATTTATTTATTTTTTACAATTTCCATTATTCTCATAAGTGATTCTCCTTATTATAATACAATAGTATTATTAATATTATATTATTAGATATAGAGTTATTTTAGTATCACTAAAATACTATTAAATAGTTTTTATTAATATTTGGAATAATTATTATATTTTTATATTTAAATTTTTCATTTTTTTTTTTGTAATACCGTCTATATTGTTTTTATTAATTTTTATTTCAGTTTTAGTTTTAGATATTTTAGTACATCAATTTAACTAAATGAAAATGAGAAATGCTGCCTAGGCAACTAGCTGAAATTTAATTTGAATTTTAGTATTTTATTTTATTTCAGTTAAAGTTTTATTTCAAGTAACGAAAGTTTTTTTTTTTAATTATTATTATGGTTTTAGTTTTAGTTAACTATAATAACTGAACATGAAGTATAAATTCTTGAAAAAAATGCATTTTTTTTTGTATTACAGTGATGAGATTTGGGTAATTGTGAAAATAATGAAAATAATTTTACTTTACAGTCTTAAAATTAGTCTTATATTCTCTATGCAGAATAAAAATATAATTTCTTTGTTCTTTCTTTTGAATTTTGGGTGAAATATTGTCACATGTTTTGTGTTTCCGTTTTCCTAGTTAATCTCCTTGATTGTTAATTAGTTAACACCTGTTCTGTTTCAGTCAATCATCATCTGTGTATTTAAGCCCTCAGTTTCCTGTGTTTTATTGTCTGGTATTGTCTATGTTAGAAGTGGTTGTGTTTATTGTATCTCCTAATGTGTATTTACTGATTAAAGGCTGTTTTTGTTTCTCTACTCCTTCGTTGTGCGTGTCATTACAGCCACGTCATTACATTATGACCTTGACATGTTTTTGATAATAAATGAGATTCACCCAGAAGTTCTGTCATGTATGTCTCCCACCTGACCGATCATGATGGAGAAAGCAAAGACTCCCACGAAGTAGTTGACCAGTTGGAAGACGATTTCAAAGACAGTGGTGGGATCAGGCAAACCTCCGATGGTGATCAGAGTCTTCACAGCAAAGTAGTAGCAGCGAATATAACTGTAGGACACAAACACAGACTCGTTATATTGCATTATCTACAGTGTGCACAACATACCACATACCATAACATCAAGATGGATAAGTTCACCTGTTTCCTTTGCCATTATAGACCCATTTAGTAGAACCCAGTCCTTCATAGTCAGAACCCCAATAGAAAATACAGGCATTACAGTGCAGAGAGTACAGCAAGTACGCACTCGTCCGGATCACCCTGGAATCACATGGCAGTGAGTGAATAATATCTTTTAAAAGATATTCGCTTTTGTGTTATGGTGACCTCTAGTTGTGGCCTCTGGTCTTACCTGTAAATGTATGCTTTGCTCATCACAGCCTCCAGACGATCATTAAACTCAAAGAATGCATTGTACTGCAAAAAGGGCACAGAATAAGTGTGAGTATTAGGGATATTTGTGTGCGACAGTGGGAAGACATAAGGGACGGCATGATTTTTTTTACCTTTAGAAGGCGAGGAAACCGCCAGAGTGATTTGACACCTGTGAAGACGTACAGGACATCCAGTGGAAAGAGACTGATCACATCCATCTGAAACATCCAGCATGCACTGAAGGTTAGGATGCTGTTTTAATAACACTGAAGTTATTTGTTCAGTGTCAATGCATAGATTTAGTAGAAAACAAAGAGTTTTACCTTAAATCGCTCTGTTTGCAAGTAGTTCTCTCTCATGTCTTTTTTGTCACACTTAGAAAGACAAAACATAAAATAGGCAAACATCAATAGACATCAACAAAGTAAAAGAAGCAGTGGTCTATGAATATCATTGCATTAGACAACAAAATATTGAACCTAGTGATGTTTATTTTTAAAGAAAAACAATTTCAAAGAAATTAGTTAGGTTGAAACAATTAAACTACGGAAGCTTCCACCACTGAATAGAAAATAAAGAAGGTAATTGTGACATTTTAGAATTGTGAGACATAACCTAGCAAACCTGAATTTTGTGATATAAAGTTGCAATTCTGAGAAATAAGTCGAAGTTCTGAGAAATTTTTCGCAATTGTGAGTTTATATCTCACAATACCAACTTTTCTCAGAATTGTGAGAATTAACTTGCAATTCTGAGAAAAAAGTCAGCTCACAATTTTGACTTTTTTCCCAAAATTGCAACTTTATAACTTGCAATTTCAAGTTTATGTCCCACAATTGACTTTCTTTTTCAGAATTGTAAGATATAAACTCTATATAAAAATATAAAGTTTGAATTGCGAGATATAAAATGCAATTCTGAGAAAAAGTGTAAGAATTGTGAGATATAAACACGCAATTGCGAGAAAAAAGGCAAAATACGGGTAGATAAAAAGTTGCAATTACCTTTTATATGTTTTAATTCTGTGGCGGAAACAAGCATATTAAACAGTAGATATGCTGTTCAAAACACAACACTTTCTGGTTGTCACACAATATTGGACTTAGGCTGCTCTTGCTCACCACAACGTCTCCTCCTCTCACAAACTGCAGTCTGGGCTGAAAGATCACGATGTCAAGAATGTAAATGGTGTCACAGAGGTAGTCCATCAGCAGCCACCAGTGAACGTTCTCAGGGGTCTGATACGGGAAAGTGCAGCGCACGGGGATCAGCCAAACATTCCAGTTCCACGCAAGTGTCACAAAGAACAGCCACACCACGTAGGTCAAATCTGTGAAAGAATCAATCAGCATAGTTGCACCTTCAGTATGTCGTTTTCAAGAGGTCATATCATGCAGTACATTTCTAATAATTTTTTATAATTCTAAGTCCACTTATAATATCCCTTGAGAAAAAGAAGTGTGCTTCATTTTACTGAATGTGAAAAAACAGTTCTTGCAGAAAATATAGTATTACTGAAATAAAAGTCCACTTAAGTGTATTGAATGTTTCTTAGCACACTTAAGGCTTAAATTAAGCCAGGATTAGGCTTTAATTAAGTTAGGACAATTAAGTAGCTTTTATAAACATGCCTTAGAAAAAAAAAATTCCTGGTATGCATCTTGAGACAAAACTACGGCACTGACATATTTTAAGATATATTTGTGCAAGATGCTTAGAGTTAAAACTATGGAAGCCCATTTCTGCCACTAAATAAAAACAGTAATTGCAACTTATCTCAGAATTCTGACTTTTTATCTTGCAATTGCAAGTTTATATCTCACAATTCTGACTTTTTTTCTCACAACTGCAAGTTATAAAGTCACAATTCTGAGATATCCGAATTGCAAGATATAAACTTGCAATTGCGTGATATAAAGTCAGAATCGCGAGATATAAACTCGCAATTGCAAGATAAAAAGTCACAATTCTGAGATATAAACTCGCAATTGCAAGAAAAAAAGTTTCACACAATTGTGACTATATCACGCAATTGCGAGTTTATATCTCAGAATTCAGACTTTTTTTCTCACATTTGCAAGTTATAAAGTCAGAATTGTGTTACTGTTTTTATTTTTTTATTTAGTGGCGGAAATGGGCTTCCATATAAAACAGCTCAAACAAGCATTTTAGTCTGTGACTAGGCTTAAGCCTTGTCTGTGAAATCGGGCATTAGACGGACGAACCAAACCAAAGCAGTGAGATTCTCCGGAGTCTGATTGTCAATAATTATCAAAAAAAAGTTTAAATTTGGATTCACGGTCCCTAAGGGCCACCAAAACGTTTGAAGTGGGTGGAGCCACTTTCACTTGTGAATGGAATGAGATATTTTCACCAAACTCAGCACACCTATGTAAGAGCTCATTCTGTGGTCGCGTTAAAAAGGACACGGCGACTGGCCACTTGGTGGCGCTATAACAGCCAAAAACATGAAAACAGCTATAACTACTTAACCATTAGTCCGTTTGACTGGAAAATTGGCATGCAGTGTCTTTGTCCGAGGTGCCATGACTGTCTATGAGGACACTGACGTTGATCTCGAAAAACATGCCTGCCTTCAGCCAATGAAGTTTGATCAGACAAGGTTAACAGCGGCCGATCGGAACGAAACTCACGGGGCTTGTTTGACTCACGGCCCTAAAGGCCTGTGAGAAATTTAAAAGAAATCGGCCACTGGGGGGGCGCCTTCGCATTTTCCATGTGCGTAAAAGATTGTGTATCGCGCGATTTTTCGCACACGCCCACGACATTTGTACCACATGGTAGTTGTATCACAACTCCTCATTCTGAACAACTTTGCCTCTAGGACAGGTGCTGTCCGTCTAATTGTTTGTTAAATATTGGAGATTATTTTAAAAATCAACTTTGGCGAACTAGTCCTAGTCCAGCCTCAATAACTGTTAAAAAGCTTTAAAAACGATATATTTCCTATGGTAAATTGCTCCTATTTGCTGTAAATGGTCTTTTCTATCTATGATCGAGATGGTTACAGGCTTGCCAATGAAAATATAATACCTTTTTTCGCATGTGCTTAAAGGCCTTAATGTGTTTGAACCCCGATAATTGCTACATGCAGCTATATTTTTAACTTGCAACTTTATCATTACAAATGTGTAATTACAAATTAATGACATACAAAGTTCAATAGAATTGGCTTTACCATAAATGCTTGTCAGTACATTCGCCAGTACAAAATAACAACATTTCAAAGACAGTAGAAGTAATTATAAGTAAGAAATTACATATAAAGATGTACTTAAGCCCTGCTTAAGTGGGTCAAAAATAGCGCTCTTAAGTTCAACTAATTGCATTTAATATAAATTTAAACTATAATACATTTTCGTTTAATTGTAAATGACAAACAATTACTGTAAGTGTCTGAAAACATTACATAAAGATCACACTTAAGTATATTATTGCCATAATAAGTACTCTTTTTAGAGTCTACTTCTTTTACACAGGGTATTAGTAAAGGTTTTTTTTTGTCATAACTTAGTGTATTGACCATTTTCCACAAAAAAAATTTCTCATCATATAACGCATACATAAGGTAGTGTATTTCTATATTAATTATTATAACAATGGCCCATTGTGATCCATAGAGCTGGTTGCAGATCTCACCTGTGTAGGGATCAATGCTGGACGGGAAACGGTACTCCAGTATAGCTCTCAGCCAATCAGGAATCTCGGGCATTTTCAACTGAGGAACTGGGAACTTGTATCCCATAAACTCATAGATTTTCTCCTCCTCTTCAGCTGCCTCTTCAGCGTCTTTCTTTTCCTCTGGTGGAGGTGGTGGAGGAGGCGGGGCTTCGGCAGGCTTTTTGGCTGGAGCTAGGGTTCAAATATCAATGGTAAAGGAACTACAGTATATATCCTTGACCTTACATTACTGATCTAATACAGTAAAATAAAGGGTAAATACAATTCTACTCACATGCCGAAGGGCTTTCCTCATCAGAATCATCTGGATCAGTCAGTTTCTCTCTTACACGTTCTGTTCGCCCCTTAAACAGCTTGACTAGCTCCTGCAGTCGCTCATTCACTATACTTGTTTGACTGGCCGCAGACATGGGACGCTCAAGGCCTCTACAGGAAATGACATATTGGAGAAAGTCATGTCACATCAAGTTCATCAATGAAATTCCTTTTTTTGAGTCTAAGCAAGGGTTTTATGACAAAAAAAAAAAAAAAAAAACACAATCAAATAATTGGCTTTTTAAAGACTCACTCGCCCACACTGAGTAGATCAGTCATGTGTGGATCCTCAACTTCCTCGCCAGGAGCTGTCTGCATTCTACTGAACAACAACATGCAGTATGGCAAATTGCAGTCTTTGCTATAGCAGCCATAGTTTACAAAACTAAAACATCTTTGTAGATGAAGAACAACCTACTCTGAATCCACAACTTTGTTGAGAGTGGAAAAAAACTCAGGACTCAGGACTTTCAGTAAAACAGCCTAAATTATTTAGCTAATAATCATATAAATAGATCAGATGGTGAAACACTAACCTGGGGGCCATCAGATTTGGAACAGTGAGGGTCATCGAGTCTGACTCTGGTGCAACGATGATTTTGGGAACGGTCTTCACATGGCTGCTTTCTGAGAGCACACACAAATTTCAGTGTTGAAATCTTAAAAAAACATTATTTATGCATGTGAAATGGACATTTAGAGATGAACAAAAAACTATGACCAAATACTCCACAAAGAAACAAAAAATTATAAAAATAACCACAGCACTGATGAAGCTGACTGACAGTTTTTTCAATAGCTTTACATTTGTTCCTAAGTTGAAAAATTTAAGAGTGCATTAAAAATCTTTAGGGGCACAATGAAAATTTATCAAATAATGTCTTTTTCCTTAATAAAGGGATACAAAGAGATATTTACAAGCAAAATTACTTAATTTATTATTATACAAAAAGTACACTAGGTTTTGAAATAATTAAAAAAGTATATTTTTAAAAATTATTTATTAATTATGTAAATACTTAGAGGCCTACTTTAAATTGTATAGACAATATATATACAGTAGTGCACAGAAGAAATGTCCAGCCTGGGAAAATTTAAAACTATATTTCAAATATTATTACAAAAATTTGTTAAAGATTTTGTAAGCATATTGCATAGTTGTTTGTTGCAATGAAACATGCCAAATTGTTGCAAATTTTTGGCCAGGCTGTCATACAAAGAAATTATGAACACATGCAAACACAAGTGAGAACCAACGAAACATTAATAAATAATTATGTTGTAGTCAGTGTATGCTTTCTCCTGTTAGCTTTTTTTATTCAGTTTTTGCATAGTAAAATAAAACCTGTAGCTGTAGTTTGCCCTATTTTGCCAAATAATTTTGTCAGATAAATACCTAAACCAAGTTTAGTGTTTTGTTCATTAATCTACAAGAGTTTATGCTGAATTAAATGACAGATACAGTTATTTGTGTAAAATTACCAAAATACCAATAATAAAGAGAAAAAAATGTTGCCAGTTTAAACCTTGCAAAAAATGTTAAACAATGAGGGACTTTAAAGGTCCCGTTTTTCGTGGTTTTTTGAAGCTTTGATTGTGTTTATAGTGTGCAATATAACATGTGTTCATGTTTCGCGTGTAAAAAAACACAGTATTTTTCACATAATTTACTTATCTGTATACCGCTGTTTCCACTGTCATAAAAACGGGCTGATGACTTCCTTGTTCTATGAAGTCCCTCCTTCAGAAATACGTAACGAGTTCTGATTGTGCCAGCAGTTCCTGTGTTGTGATTCGACAGCAGTTTAGCGCTCCGTGCCCGGAAAAGTCACGCCTCTTACCATAACGTGGAGATGCACGCGCTCAGTGTTATTGTAAACATGTCTTTAATTTTACCCTATCAATTTGAGCCGGAATCAGACCCGGTGATTGGACTGCGGGATGAAAATAACAGCGTTTCGACGACATGGCGACAAACACACTCTACAAACGCAACTCTTGTGTATTCCTGTGGGCGGAGGTTAGTCAAAAAACTGTTTTAGTGACGTCATTAAAGAAGGAAGTAGAGGGATGTAGTCCAAACTGGCCGTTCGATGTAGGCGACTTCTGTTAAATAAAATATCTCGCTTGGCATTGAACTTTGAGCTTTAAAATTTTACAGATTTTATTTATACTCTAACAACAACATTACACACTAACTAAAGTTTGAAACATGGGATCACGAAGAACGGGACCTTTAAATTATAGACAAGCCCGAAATATATCAGGACTGATGAAGGACAGTCATCGGGAAACCTTAAATTTTATAAAACTTAATATTTTAGACTTTTTAAGCTCCCTTGGGGACAACATTTTACAGCTTGGACACACCTATGTGCATCACAAATGTGAGTGAAATGCTCACATTGTCGAGCCCTGATCTATAATATTTTGGTGCCTAGACATAGCTAAACTAGATCTCTGTGATATTCTGATTTCAGAGCCTGAACACTGTCAATATAATCCAAGGGGTTTTTCACCGATTTTATCGCCCACCAGGGGAAAACATACATGTAAGTAACAGCACACTTCTCCTCAATAAGCTACAGGATTTGAGGTTCAATGTCAGTAGCACAAACAATAACAATGGTTCTTATTATCAAAAATCACTGGCACAAGCACAGCACAGCACAGCACTATCTAGCACAGTCAGTTCACCTGAGTGATTGTTGAAGTTTTGGTGTCTTTCTGTAACTGTAGGGCACTTCGAAACCATGTCTATGGGATGCATGGGATGATCTGGATTTTAGGGCACTTTAGCATGGGATGACAGTGAGTATTTTAAGAAGTAAATCCACTAGCTACAGATTCTAACTCAAAGACTACATGCTGCTGCTGAGGCGTTCTACATGGGCTTGAGGATGTTGAGGCGATGGAGAACATTCTGGAAGCACTGGTTGGCTTGTTTTGGAAGCTGGGATATCTCCTGGTACAGCAGCAGAACATCAGAGGGCATCGTGGGCAAGGGAACATTGTTTTTCAGCAGATGCAAGTTGCTCAGACATGCAGAAGCATGAGGGATGCGAAGAACCCAGCTCTTTACGCCAGTACAGCTAGCGGGCACTGCAGATAGGTAGACCAGTTCGATTACTGGACGTTCACAATACCTTTCATTGGTTATGATCAAACTGGATCTCAACAGTTACAGTAATGTTCAGTTGATTAGATCTGCAGGACTGAAGCTTCATAAAATCAACAGGTTAGGGTTAGGGTTAGGGTTAGGGTTAGGGTTAGATCAGGGTCAGGTTTTTCTTTATCTATTTTAGCTCGTTTGCTGCTAGACCTATATGCTGGGTTTATACTGCACATGCTTGTATACAGTGTTGGGTTAAGTTAGTCTAAAAAAGTAATTAATTACTAGCTACTAATCACATCTTCAACAGTATATTTAGATTACTGTACTAATTACTCTCTTTAAAAAGTATTGCATTTCTTATTACTAATTACTTTCTGAATCCCATATCAACCTCGACCAGTTGAACAATACAAGGATAGATGAATAATAAATAATATAAAATTGCATAAATGATTCTTGAACTGACCAAAGTATTTTGGTGTTAAATCCACCATTGTTTTGTATAGAATTGTTCTATAGTCTAAACACTATTTAATGCAATTACATCAGAAGTAACTGCAAATTACAGAAAAAATAAGAGTAATCCCCTACTTTACTTTTTCAAGGCAAAAGTAATTAAATTACTGTAATTAATTACTTAGTAATGCATTACAGACAACACTGCTTGTATATAGTAATGATGTTCACACTGACCTCCACATTCTTCTTCTGGAAGTTCCTCTTCCTGTAACAACAGAAGATTAATAAAAGCAAACATGCATAAGACAGCAGAGACAAATATGACCAATTCCACATGTCTAAATGTATATAGCTGCAATTCAAAAGAATCACAATTTAATTTTTATATTTCTGA
This sequence comes from Megalobrama amblycephala, assembly GCF_018812025.1. NCBI lineage: Eukaryota > Metazoa > Chordata > Actinopteri > Cypriniformes > Xenocyprididae > Megalobrama > Megalobrama amblycephala. The sequence continues at coordinate 38,620,851 of NC_063062.1, read as the reverse complement.
AAGTAAAATACTTTTTCCAAGGCTGCATTTAATTGATTGAAAAAATACAGTAAATATTTATACTGTATACAAGTGACTATTTCATTTAAATGCTGTGATTTTCAAAATATCTATTAAAAGAATCTTTTAATGACACTTGTCATTGAAAATAAAAAAACACAATTGCAACTTATCTCACAATTCTAACTTTTTTCTCATAATTGCAAGTTTACATTTCTGACATTTCTCAGAATTGCGAGATATAAACTCACATGGGTTTTAAAGTCAGAATTGCAAGTTTATGGCCTGGTTCCACAGACAAGGCTTAAATTAAGCCAGGATTAAGCCTTAGTTAAATGAGGACATTTAAGTAGCTTTTATAAAAACGGATTAGAAAAAACATTACTGGTGTGCATCTTGAGACAAAAAAACGGCAATGACATATTTTAAGATCCTTGTCTGTGAAACTGGGCATATATCTTGCAATTCAGACTTTATCAGTCGTTTCCATACATTTGACAAGGCCTTGTGCATTCTGTCATTTTATAAACATCTGATTCATCCCATTCAAAGGTTTTTACAGTACCAAAACAAGCACATTACAGTGATTTCTCATTACTGCTGATTTCATGTGAATTCAGATGATGTGAATTGTACAAAAACATATGATTTTTAGAAAACGTAAGCACCCTTAACCCTACCTTTACATGACCATTACTGGGGTGTAAACAGATCGTACAAACATGTACTAATAAGATTGTATGAATCCATTCAAATTAGCCATCATGCCAAAATGTAAATAGATATGAATTGTCATGAGATTGTATTTTGGAGATTGTATGTGTTGGTATTTTCATAATTGCATTCCTGGAGCTCAAGCATGGCATTACCAATGCCAAGGCCATGGGCTCGATTTACAGGAAATGCATGAACTGATAAAAAGGTACAGGTACTGTACCTTGAATGCATTAATGCAATGTAAGTCTGCAAAATGCACACATGTAAATGTAATTGTTTTGCTATCACAAGTAAAAATGACACAATAAAACAACAATTTCAAACATTACATTACTATATTTTCCAGAAAATAAGTTGCACCATCTCAAAATGGCAGTATTGAAAAATATGAATAAATTAAAATTAAACACAGAAAAGTTGCATCTGTGTATATGTCACATTTTATTTTGACATTCAGAAATAATGTAAATACTGGTAAATAAAACTAAACTTCAATAAACATTATAAAACATCACTCACTCCACCAAAAATCCTTTAAAGTTAATGGTATTCAGAAAAGGAATGAAAAATACTAGTAAAAGACAAACATAAGCTACAGCTGCATTCATTATAAACAACAACATTTATTGTGAAGGCTAAACGAATTTAAAGCAAAACTAAAACTAAATAAGCTGTATGACTAAATTTGGCTACTTCTCTCATTCGGTACGATTCCAAAACTTTGTGCTTGCCACTAATTATGTTATATAAATCACTTTGGAATATAAATTGCAAAAAAATAAATAAAAAATAAAAGGAACATATGGTATGGCTGTTTTAAAAGTTTTTAATTAAATGTTGCCTTGGTTTAAAAGAAATATCAAAAACTTTCTTTCAAAAACATAAAAATGTCTTCCCAAACTTTCGAATGGTAGTGTGCTAAAATGTTTTAAGCGATGTTACCTGGTTAGCATCAGGAGGTAAAGATGTGGAGCGCTCAGGCTGAGTGGTCACAGGCGGTGGACTTTGGGGTGGGTGATCTGAAACCTCAGACTCGTGCGGTGACGGCTCCGCCGGGCAGATGTCCACCAGGCTCCTAAAAAGGGTTTGAGCTGGAGTCTAGTCATGGCAACACAACCAGTCCATCACAAACGTTCAGAGACTGGTGAGCCGCCAATCAGATCTCTAGCGGTTTACCAGATAAAACTCAAAAGAGCTGATAAGAACATGTGATTGGATTATGAAAATCAACCATTCTGTTGGACAATCTCATTTGTAACAGAATGTTTTTAGTTCCAGCTACAGTGAAAGTGAATATATGATGGTATTTCAGGCAACATTACTATCAATGCTATATTAGATGCAGCTATCAATATGGACTACTGTAAATGTATGTTGAATTTCAAGTGTGTGTTCGGTGTGGTATGGAAGCTTGTTTCTGCCAAGGAATAAAAAAAATTGCAATTGCTAGTTTAAATCCTCGCAATTCTGACTTTACAAATAAACACAATTCTGACTTTATTTCTCGCAATTTCTAGTTTATATCACAATTCTGACTTTTTTCTTGTAATTGTGAGTTTATACCTTGCAATTCTGAATTTATAAATAAACTCGCAAATCTATTTTTCTTGCATTTGCAAGTTTATATCTTGCAATTCTGGCTTTATTTCTCACAATTTCTAGTTTATATATTTTCCTTGAAATTGCAAGTTTATATCTTGCAATTCATTGTTATAATCCTGAGTTATATCTTAACTCGGAAATTGGCAGAAAAACTTTCAGAATTGTGAGATATAAACTTTTTAGATATCAACTTGCAATTGCAAGTTTATATCTCACAATTCTTAGTTATAATTCTGAGTTATATTTAAACTTGAAATTGCAAGAAATAGTCAGAATTTTGAGATATAAAACTTGGAATTTCGAGAAATAGTCAGAATTGCAAGATATAAATCTGAGATATCTAAACTCGTAATTGTGAACAAAATTTTTTAGAATTGCAAGATATAAACTTTTTAGATATAAACTTGCAATTGCATTGTCAACATTCTCATATCATGTTAAGAAGCATGTGTGGGCTTTCGGGGTACGGTGCTACAATGGTTCTGCTCATACTTAACTAATAGGAGTTATTCTGTCTGCATCGGGCAACAGTCCTCGTCTAAAATGCACTTGGGCTCTGGTGTTCCTCAGGGCTCTATTCTTGGCCCGGTACTGTTTAATCTTTCTATGCTCCCTTTGGGTTACATTCTATCTAAATATGGGGTATCTTTTCATCTGTATGCTAATGACACACAAATTTACCTGCCTTTAAAGCATGATGATAAGCTTGCCTTAGCGCCGATATTGGACTGTTTGGACAAACTAAAACTCTGGCTTCTTGAGTCTTAATGAGAGCAAGAACGAAATTATCTTGTTTGGTTCAAATGACTGCAGTGCTCATGACTTTGATCTTCATACGCTGTTACAGAATCTGGGGGTTTTGCTTGATAACAGCCTTAAATATGATAAGCAGATAAGTGCATCTGCTTATCAGATGCACGAAGTGCATCTTCGTCTTTAAGCCAAGGTTAAGCCCTTTTTGTCTACTAAGAACACTGAGACTGTTATGCATGCTTTTGTAACATCCCGATTAGATTATTGTAACTCTTTATATATTGGTGCTCCTCAGACATGTGTCACACACTTGCAATCAGTTCAAAACGCCTCAGCACGGCTCCTCAAAGCGAAGCGTAAATGAGATCACATTACACCGGCTTTGATCTCGCTTAATTGGTTGCCGGTTAAATAGAGAATTGATTTTAAAGTTTTGTTATTTGTTTTTAAGTCTTTGCGAAACCAAGCTCCACAGTACCTATCTGAACTACCACATCTGCCATCACAGTCAAGATTACTCAGATCAGGGGACTCTGATCTACTATCTGTTCCTAGAACTAGACCTAAAAATAGGGGAGATTGTGCTTTTGCGGTCATCTGCCCTAAGTTATGGAATAGCCTACCGGCTTACATCAGATCCGCCTAAACTCTGTCAGTTTTCAAATCCAATTGGAAAACTTATCTTTTCTCAATTACATTCAATATTTCTTGATTTTCATTAGCATTTAATCATCTCTTGATTTAAGTATTCTCTTCTATTTTACCTTAGTCCATAGGTTTTCCATTTTATTGTCTTTTATTCGCTTTAATGCTTTATGTGTTTCTTTTCTATTGTTTGTTTCATTTGGCTTTTGTAAAGCACTTTGGTCAACACCAGTTGTTTTTAAATGTGCTATATAAATACAATGCAAACAGGTAAGGGGGAAAAAGGTGAGAACATTGCATGGGGCGGGGGCATGCTCTGCACTGAATATTTTTTATAGATATTTGCTTTAAATGCTCATTTGTTGTTACTTTAAGGGATTGTTTTTATTTTTTATTACCTCATATGTCCCAAACTGTAATTTTCACAAAAAACAAAACAAACAAACAAACAAACAAAAAAACATTGTTGCAACATTTTACCAAAATCAAGATTGAATAGATTTGGTCAAAATCTGCAGACTGTTTGCCCTCTCTCTCTTCACTGTTCCCACATCTCAGACCTCAAATACATAAAATATTACCCTTCATATACATAGTTTTTAAAGCAGAGTAAAGGAAACACTGTGCAGTACTTTCTGAGTTATATCTAAACTCGGAATTGCGAGAAATAGTCAGAATTGTGAGAAAGTTACAATTTCCTTTTATTTTGTATTCCATGGTGGAAACAAGCTTCCATAGTGTAGTCATATCTGTCACCAGCTAAAAAAGCGTATCAACCAGCAAGTCTTATCTAGTGAAGCCGTTTTACCCTGCTAATACCCAGAGAGGACATTGGTGACCAGCAGCTAAAATGCAACATACTGCATGATGGTGAAAGTGCTGCTTTTGTCAATGTTGATTGTCTCACAAGCAAACATTTTTGACCCAGTTCTCAACAACACATTACTGGAATTGGTATACAAAATTTCTGTACTCCTTTCCCCTACTTTTGCTTGTAAAGAAAGTTATCATCCTCTTAAATTACATTGTTGACACGCAGAGTCAACTTTTAACTAAAAGTAGTAGTGCTACCAAGTTAATTTTACTTAAATGAACTTTTCAGCTGTTATCCCAGTAGAGTGCTAGTCCATGTTTTTATGCCCAAAACATGTATGGTCTACACCTACAGCATTAAAGTATTAGTTCACTTTAAAATGAAAATTAAGACAATAAGCCTCAAGCCATCCTAGGTGTATATGAATTTCTTCTTTCTGATGAACACAATTGGAATTATATTAATAAACATCCTAATGCATGCAGGCTTTATAATGACCGTGAACGGGACCGATGTGTTTGAAGCTCAAGAAAGTGCATCCATCATAAACGTACTCCACGTGGCTCCGGGAGGTTAATAAAGGCCATCTGAAGCGAAGCGATGCATTTGTGAAATATACATATTTAACAAATTATAAAATAAAATATCTAGCATCAGTTACGCTTTTATTTTTAGTTGAATGCGAAATGTGTAGGATGTAGTGTAAGCATTTTGAAGAGAGGCGTTACACTTTCTTCCTAAGCAGCATATGGAAGGCGGTCTGGCAGAAGCTAGTTATTTTACTTTATAACTTGTTAAATATGGATATGTTTCTTACACAAATGCATTGCTTTGCTCTAGAAGGCCTTTATTAACCACCCGGTGTTGTGTGGAGTATGATTATGATGGATGGATGCACTTTCTTCAGCTTTATACTCTTCATACAAGCAGAACTTTTCTAAAGGTGTCCCTCAGGGGTCTGTCCTGGGACCCATTTTATTTTCCTTGTATATAAATAATATTTGTGATAACATTCCCAATGCTCTGTACCATCTTTATGCAGATGACACTGCTATTTATTGCTGTGCTTCATCAGCTTCACAAGCTCTTCATTATTTACGGTCAGCGTTTGATATTGTAGTCTTGTCTGTCAACTTAAACTGGATTTTGAACAAAAATAGATTGAGTTATAAGTACCTGGGTATTTTATTTGATAGTCAATTAACTTTTAAGCCACACATTGATAAACTACTTTCTAAATTTAAGCTTAAATTGGGTTTTTATTTCAGAAACAGATCTTTATTTTCTTTTAGTGCAAGGAAATATTTGGTATCTGCAACCTTTTTACCATTATTGGATTATGGATATCTGCTTTATATGACTGCCGCAGTACGTTATTTTAAAAAACTTGATACTGTTTATCATAGCGCTTTACGTTTTATTACTGGTTATTGCTGTCGAACACATCATTGCACTATAAATGATAAGGTGCCATCTGATGATAAGATGAGTTGCCATCTTTGTATACTCAAAGAACTTTTATTTATTGTTTTCACTGACATTATAAAGCTTGGATGCGTCAGGATATTTATTAATATAACTCTGATTGTGTTCATTAGAAAGAAGAAAGTCATATCCACCTAGGATGGTTTGAGCGTAAGTAAATCTTGGGTTAATTTTCATTTTAAAGTGAACAAATCCTTTAATGTACAAAAAACTTTGTGTGTAGAATTATATAGGTATACAATCTGTTTACACAAACTAATGTAGGCCAGTCTAACATACCTTGTCATGTCGACACTGTTTAGGAGATGTCAAAATGATTGCAAAATGTTGATAAAAAGTGCACATTTCAGTTTTATTTCATGACTTTATGGCTTACTGAATTCAGCACTGCAAAATGCAGCAGCAGCGGCTCTGAAACTGTGTTCTACTTCTACTGAAGTTCTTCGGCCTAAAAGCTTTTTGCCATCAGCTGTTCTGGTTTGCAGACAGGATGGTTTATAGTGATGTGGTAAAGCAGGATGAAGCCTAAATTAAGCATCTGACATCATGCCCAAAATAACACAAAGTACTCAAAAGTGGGACACTTCTGTATTTGTAATGGTTGGTCTTTTTAGAGACTGAAGAAACATTGCTTTGATGTAGAAAAATGTAACTATATGGGCTAAATTGCTCATTTTCTTTAATCTAAGGAGTTTTAATCTTGGTTTAAATAGCCTGGGTGATAAATCAAATAATGGAAGATTGTTTCCGCAACTAAATTACTTTTTTTTTCTCAGAATTGCGAGATATAAAGTCACGATTGCATGATATAAACTCGAAATTGCATCTTTTTTTGTGAGATAAAAAGTCGCAATTACCTTTTTTTATTTTTTATTTCATGGCGGAAACAAGCTTCCATACTGCAGTTATCTTTATTTGGCCAGTTAAATTTTCTTAGAACCATTTCCCTTGAGATTGAGTTAAGATTCGTTTTATTTCAGTAAATCGGTTGTTAAACCTATGAAACTAGTCTTTGACTCAGAACAAAACTTAGATTCAGCCTTTTTAAAAAATGTTTTATGTAGCATCACCTTTTTTTAAAACAAAGGAGATGTGAAAATTATCAAATGGATAAAATCTTTTCAAGATATTTTGTATCTCATTATAGAATCAATAATACTGCCCAGCCCTAAAGACAATATAAAATACTGCACGAATGTATGAAAGCTTCATACTCATTTCAGAAGTACATGCTCTAGTTTTTCAAAGGCAGTGTGGGGACTTATAGATACAAACAGCTGCTAAAGCATGTGCTGCAGCTTTTATGAAATATAATGTGCCACACTGAAGGACCTTGCCATCAGTGCAAGTATTACAATTAATGCCCAGGCTGCTATAGCGCTTTGCTGCTGAGCTCTGAGGATGAAGGCCTTACTCTGTGATCTTACTATCCTCATTCTCCTCCTCACTCTCTTCATGGAACGGCTGTAACCTGTATGGCGAGCCGGAGAGGACAAACAGCACTTCAGCTGACATGCAACATAATAAAGTAATGGCACAGCAGTAAAGAGAAGCAAGCAAGAACTCGTATCCAATCAAATCGTGAGTTGTAACATTCACTCTGCTGTGAGGAAAGTTGCGGCACTGAAGGGTTGGAAGCAGGGTCCAAAATTATGTTTTTCTCACACCTGTGAATTGCAAGTTAATCACTAGCGACCATAAAAGTGCATTTTGCAATAGTATAAAAAAATCTATAAATATAGAATTAGATTTGGGATTATTAAGTATACCACACATGTATTTTTGACCACATCATTTAAGAAGTGGAGGAGACTGCTAGAGCAAAGACAGAAGAGAGGTGAGAGAGAAATGTTCAGATCCCAATATAATTTAATTTAATTTAATTTAATTGGACTTTTTCTTATAATACTATTTATTTTTTATATGCACTATTGTTCAAAAGTCAGTAAGATTTGTTTTCCTTTTTTTTCATCAAGGACACATTTAATTGATCAAAAGTGTCAGTAAAGACATTTATAATGTTTCAAAAGATTTAAATGCTGTTTTTTCCCCTGAATGGCCCCTAAAAATCATTTTTTTTGTTTTTTTTTTATGAAAAATCTTACCAAACTTTTCAACAGTAGTGTATATGGTTGGCTTAATCCAAGAAATATGCATATATATGTTTTGCATTGATGTGAAAGTCTTTAGATGACTTCTAAAAGATGTTTTCTTCAGTAGACAGTTTGAATGTAATAAGGCACATAGATGACCACAAAGCTAACAGAAACTGACTAAAAGCTAAACTAAAATGTTAATTTTGGACCCTGGCAGAAAGCAAGGAGCGAGAGCAGAAGAGGAGGGTGACACTTACTCTGGGTCTTCTTCATTCTCTTCCTCCTGGATATTTGGCAGTCTTTGTAAAACAAACAGTGAACAGGTGAACAGGTGTTTGTGTGTGTGAGACAGAGAGAGAGAGAGAAAGGGATAGAGACAGCGCATTGGTCACTTTGTGTAGCCACTTTGTGGTTTATCACACCCCAGATCTCAGTCTTAACAAACACAGAACAGGGCAGGAAGGGCGTAACACAGGCTCACTGAATTCCTCTCTGAGTTTGTAGTGTGTTTGTGACTTACTGATCATCATTGTCTGGTTCTTCGTTTTTCGTATCAATGATGATATGAGAGGTGTGTTCTTCCTCCAGCTGTCTGACGGCCAATTCTGCAGCCTGTCGGGCCAGATCCTCCGCCATGCGAGCTGCCTCCACGCGTTCCTGCTCCAGTCTACACACACACACAGGTGAATTGTGGGGACATTCCATAGGCGTAATGGTTTTTATACTGTACAAACCGTATTTTCTATCCCCCTACACCAACCCTACCCCTAAACCTACCCATCACAGAAAACTGTGCACATTTTTACTTTCTCAAAAAAACTCATTCTGTATGATTTATAAGCCTTTTGAAAAATAGGGATATGGGGTAATGTCCTCATGAGTAACCCTCTCCTTGTAATACCTATGTCATTCCCATGTCATTATACAAATTTGGGGACTTTCCATAGATATAATGATTTTTATACTGTATAAACTGTATATTCTATCCCCTAAACCATTTAAAAAAAAAAAACATCACTAGCTAACAGAATTTCATCTTACTTTTTGGCCATATAAATACCAACATTGCACCAAATTGCATATTTTTGCTCAGTTTGGGCCTCTGAATAAAACTGAGATGTTTTTCCTCCTCAAGTATGAGCTCAATATTCTCACTATATCATACTATATGAGCCATAAAAGCCTGATGTATCAAATATGATACTCAACAAAATCCACACATGCACACTTTTTTAGATTTTGTCTAAATGATGTTTTATTAACAAAGTTCGAGAGGAGCAGGTTCAGATAATTAACCTAATTAAGTGGAGAACATTCAGTTAATCAACTCAACCAATGACAAGAGGTATAAATACAGCAGACCGGGGGGAGTACTCTGGGTTCGAGCCAAAATTCCGAGCTCGGAGCCCTCCCCCCGGACAGCAAGCCAAATACGCATAACTTTTACTCTATTTAATTACATGTACATGTGAACTCATGAAAGGTGAAAAAAACTTCACATGTCAGGCTTCACAGTGTTAAAGGATTAGTTCACTTTCAAATTAAAATTTCCTGATAATTTATTCACCCCCATGTCATCCAAGACATTCATCTTTCTTTCTTCAGTCGAAAAGAAATTAACATTCCAGGATTATTCTTCTTATAGTGGACTTCAATCGAGCCCAAATGGTTGAAGGTCAAAATTAGTTTCATTGCAGCTTCAAAGGACTTTAAACGATACCAGACGAGGAATAAGGGTCTTAGCTAGAGAAACCATCACTCATTTTCTTAAAAAAACAAACTAAAAAACAAATTATATAAGTTTTAGCAATAAATGCTCATCTTGAACTAGCTCTCTTCTTCTTCACTATTAGAATTCCGTCAGTGTAGACACTGCTAAGTGTATTACTGCCCTCCACAGGTCAAAGTTTGAACTAATTGTTATATACTTGCACTAGAATATTGTATATGACAATTTAGTTCTAACTTTGACCTGAGGAGGGCAGTAATGCACTTAGCAGTGTCTACACTGCTGGAATTCAAATAGAGAAGAAGAAGAAGAGAGCTAGTTCAAGATGAGCAATTATGGTTAAAACGTATAAAATTAAAAAAATTAAAAAAATTGAAAATGAGTGATGGTTTCTCTAGATAAGAAACTTATTTCTCGTCTGGGATCACTGTAAACTGTAATTTTGACCTTCAACCCTTTGGGCTCCATTGAAGTCCACTATATGGAGAAAACTCCTGGAATGTTTTCATCAAAAACCTTCATTTCTTTTCTACTGAAGAAAGAAAGACATGAATATCTTGGATGACATGGGGGTGAATAAATTATCAGGAAATTTTCATTTGAAAGTGAACTAATCCTTTAAATCCACCACAAGATCCAAACAATTCACTCTCACCTCTCCTCTATGTTTGCTATGGCTGTTTCCTCCGCTTCCTTCTTGATGCTCTCAATAAGAGGCGTCCAGCGTTCAGTCTGTGTCTCCGCGTCCTCCTGCTCCTGCATGGCCAGCACGTGTGGCAGGATGTTGGGTATCACCTGCAGCAAGGAGCTATCCTGCTGCTCCTGCTCCTGCTCCCTCTCCTGGGCCTCCAAGTCTGAGTCCACCTCCTCCAGCACCATATCACATGGGTCCTGCAGGATGCAGACTGCACCAACAACAGAAAAGACCACAGGTCATAGGTTGAGATTAGGCCAAAAGACTAAAGAAATGGTTTTTAATTCATTTTCTACAAAGTATTTTAGTGTTTTTGTATCAATGCGTCATGACTGACATCACATCCAATGGGAAAAAATGTGATACAGTACTTAGGAATCACAGATTGTAGTCTTGGAAGTATGACCAAAATAAGAATTTTTACCGGAAAATATCATCTGAACAAGTAAGTAACAAATCTGCCTCTTTTGTTCTGACCAACTGAGAAAAAAAAAGCTTTACAATAAATTGCGCTGCCAGTGTCGATTAAATCTAATGATCGTTTAGCTTGGATCAAGTCAAACCGTACAAATTATTATTATTATTGTTATACTTTGTTCTTAAATTGTTAATGTTAACAACATCAGCATTGTGTAACTATGTATATTTAGTGTGTATTAGCGTTATCTGTAGATACCAATTTCTGTACAGTCTAATCTCTAATGTTAATTTGTCATACCATACAATCCGCCATAAAAATGATAAGTTTAATTATTGCAGCTGCTGTGAGAAAAGGCTCAAAATGATCCGCTACCAGCATCCTCCTCACATGCCATATAGCCTACTAGTTGGGACTCGTTCTTTAGGTAAACCGACATGATGTAATGACGCAAAGATGAATGGCTGCATGCTCGAATTTCCCGTGGAAACCCACTAGTGCCACTCGAATTAGAACACATTATTGCAAGGTAAGGCTGGCTATGTACTTGGTCAAAAATTGACTTTGGATCATTTTTAACAAAAAAAGTTATGGACTGCAGCTTTAAAAACAAACAAGGACGCCCAGCACATATGAGAAAAAGTAACACACATTACTTTCCATAAAAAGTAACTAAGTAATGCAATTAGTTACTTTTTTAGAGAGTAACACAATATTGTAATGCATTACTTTTAAAAGTAACTTTTCCCAACACTGCATATATGCCTCAAAGTGCTACAATTTACTTATACAGAAATGTATTTTAAAAATGCATCAAAACATTTTAGCTATTTTATAATTCATCAAAGCTGCTGCAGTTGCAAATAAAACAGAACAATAACACAGAATAATTTTTCAGTGTTTAGTAAGCATTTTACTGTACACATTTCTGCTTTGACCACACACAACAAACAGTCTGCTTTTATAAATCATTTATTTATTAGTGATTTCATACAGCGAACAAAGTAAGGTAGCTGCCTGCACTGTGTTAGCAATAGCCTTTCACAATAAAACATAAACAGCATCAATATACAGCATAATAATGTTCCACCCTGTTGTATTGAAGCCTGATATTGAAGAATAATGCACAGTGGCTTTACTAACATGCTTAGCATCATAAAAACAGGTAAAAGGTTTTGCTATTCAAAGCATTTAGACTAACTGTTGCTTTTATAGCAGGCGATGTAGATATTGGCAAACGCATTTAGTGGCATGGGGATTTATGAATATTTCACTTTTTTTTTGCTTTATGGCAACAATATTGAGTATAATTGTGCTCCTTTTTTATGTTAAAATACATTGTCCTATATCATGGTTTGATATTTTTAGACAAATAAGTAAGCAGAACATTGTGGCTCTGTAGTGCTTTTGAAATCTTGCACACAAGTTTGGGCCTGGACTAACTGATCGATCAAAGGCAGAAATGTTAAATTCCAGTTTAGCGAGAATAATGGAACAAAAACTGACACTTTACATCTAAAGCAGCAAATGACATTGTAAACTCTTGACTGGGCCACTGTATGTTTACCGCATATCTCTTTGAGGTAGCCAATGCACTAAATAATTAACAAGCCAGCACGCAAATCTATAATATACTGTAGTTAACAAATCACCAAAGAAGTTTACATAAAAAAGCACATTCATAGGTGTTGTAGCTCTAAAGAACTAGTGGATATTGATGTGTGTGTCTGTCTGAACATCTCTTGGTGTCTCTGTGTGGATATAATGACTCTCCCAGTCGTCTTCTCCTTATGTTTAGGGGGCTTTAACGACCTTCTCCCCTGAAACAGAAGGAGAAGAGGAGCTGAGTTAACACCTCCACCCTACAAATAAGCAGTTTGAGAGAATAGCAATGCTTCTGATATGTTCAAATATAATCTTGGTGGACAAAAAACCCTGTCCTGCAAAACCATCTGAAGTCATTATATCTAATATAGATATTTGTTTCAAAACAACTTACCGTTTTGAACGATATCAGAGCTGTCCTGCAAATAAACAAAGGGAATGGGTAAATGGAAGACTAGCAGTGAACTTTCTTTCTTTTTTTTTTACACACATTACACTACTTTAAAGGGGATGGTGTGCTCACAACTTACCTCTTTTGGTTTCAGTACTGGTTGTGGCATCATGCGTCCAAGCCCCTGTACAATCCAGCCAACCATACTTGAAAAAAAAATAAAAATAAAAAAATAAATAGCGTTTCATATACTCGCCTTCATATTAGGGCTGCACAACGATTAATCGCGATTAATCGTTGTGCAGCCCTACTTCATATACACTGTTTTTTACTCGCATTTGCATTTTACTCGCATAATTTTTTACTTGGCAAATTTTTAGGCCCAGTATATATATATATATATATATATATATATATAGAGTGCTCAGCGTAAATGAGAACACCCCCTTTGAAAAGTAACATCTTAAACAATATCTCAATAAACACAAAAACAATTTCCAAAATGTTGACAAGACTAAGTTTTATACATCTGTTTAACTTATAACATGAAAGTTAGGTTAATTATATAACTTAGAGAACAAAATGTTCAGTTTTACTCAAATTAGGGTAATGCAAAAATGAGTACACCCCACTCAAAGTCTCTGGAACAAAGCTAAATTTTAGACTACAAATGTCTAATTTAACAAGAATTCAACCACAGGTGAGTCTAATTATTCATTATACAGGTGTCTAGCAGACAGTTGACTATAGAGGGTATGCATCGACGTCACTTTCCCGCCGAAAATGCGCTCCCTCAGCTGGACTGAGTGGCAAAAGAACCTGTTGCGTAACTGGATTTAACAGGGGAAACTGCGAAAACGCGAGTAAAACTAACAAATTACACTAAAGGTTGGAATTGAATGTGTTCCTTACAACTTGTCAAATAAACCTAATCCATGGATATTGACATGCAGCCTGGAGTCGTGTTTCCTGACATTTCTATGTGCCCGATTTCGACGGCGGGGAAATACATCAAGCAAATCTGCCTGTAAATATTTTATATAACTACATTATCGGTAGGTTTAAATCCGCGTAATCACTTATATCAATGTTATATCATCATATTGTCCAGCCCTAAAACATATTTTTATAGTATAGTTTTTGTCAGTGTTGTTTATTTAAAAACACCCAATTATGCAGAATATAAGATGGAAAATAATTGATGAGTTGTCAAACTAATATATAACAATACAATATATATACGGTATGGTTTTACCTCAAAATCCAACAGTTTGACACAAAATGATAACTAAAACATGTTTCTCTGCCTGGAGTCGAGCTGTTTCTGTGAAATGCAGTTATCCATTTGCTTTTTTCCCTGTTGCTTTCTGCAGTTTTTAAATATATACCTCAGGGTTTGTGTCAAAGCTATTTGTACAGTCAGTCACAAAGCTCTTTCACGTTTTGGATGTGTTTGTGTTTTTCGCGACATTCACGGCGAAAACCAATGCTGCTGCTCAAGGGGCTCGCACACCGGACGCGAAGCTCAGCGCCGTGCCATGACACGTCTTTCAAATTCGAACGCATTGTTTTATATTTTTTTCTGAGTTGTAGCTGGGCGCCGCGGACAGGCGGCGAATGTCGTCGCCGGTGTACGTACACTTATAGTTCTAAAACAACGCGTTCGAATTTTAAAGACGTGGCGAGGCGCTGAGCTTCGTGTCCGGTGTGCGAGCCCCTTCAGTCTTTTGCCACTCAGTGGCCATGACCGCAGTCGTAACGGTCGACGGTGACGTCACGTGCATACCCTCTATAAAAGGGTGTTAAAACCCCTTCCCATTTCATGCTGTCAGCAATGGCACCACATGGAAGAGAAATGTCACAAGACCTGAGAAATAATTTCTTTCAGTCCCTCCAGAAAAACGCGGATTTTTTTTGTGATTGTTGCGGGCAAAAATCCTTGATTATGCGGCACGTTTTCTTAAAAAATGCGATGGAATATGCGGGATATTTTTGCAATTTTATGCGATGAAATTGCGGGAACTTGCAAAAACTGCGGTTTGATGAAAAAGAGAGAAAAAGAGGTGATTTCCCCAACACCCTGTTTTCACTAGGCTACTACCTTAATGTAACGAGTCATTTCTTATTACTTCCTATGATAAGCAAGCATAATAAATCACAGAATATTTAAGTTCTCAATCTGTTTTATTTCAGACCTTAATTAACACATGGCTCAAACTTCCGTCTGTGGTCCAACACGCAGTTGCACGGAGTGCAAAATAATTTGCCCCCACTGTCATGTAACACACCTGGAAACTGCCTCGCGCGATTTTTGCGCTTATTTTTGTTGGTAAATGAGAATGATTTGCGTGCTTCATCATGGTTTCACCGCGGGGTTTGCAGATGATGTTCACGTCGCGTAATTACGTCACTTCATAAGGTTCCCATGGCAATAGGGGGAAATAATGGCGCTTTACTTGTGTGAAGTAAATGCAACATTTTTCAACTTTCTGCTAAGATATATGTGACTTTTTTGCAACGAAAATACAGGGAGTATGAAATCATGCTAGCCCCACATATTTTACTCGCTGAAATCGGCAATTAATGCGGCAAAAGTGCGGCATATTTGAAAAAATGCGACCCCCGCATAAATATGCGGACTTTGGCTGATTATGCATTAAATCAGGCGATCGCATAATCGCGTTTTTCTGGAGGGACTGTTCTTTACACCAGAAAGGTGAAGATCAGCAAAGCTTTACTTATCAGTCAGAATACTGTAGCAAAAGTGGTACAAAAATTTTAAAAAGATGGAACTGCAACCATCTCACAGAGACGTCCAGGTCGTCCACGGAAGTTAACACCTCGACAGGAGCGTCTTCTGATGAGAAGTGTGGAAGAAAATTGGAATCCAAGTTCACTGCAGTTATCTAAAGAAGTACAAAGCCAAACTGGGGTGACTATTTCCCGTGACACAATACAGCATACACTGCAGAGGAATGGCATGCATGGGTGCCGTCCATGAAAGAAGCCTCTCCTAAATCCCACGCACAAAATAGCCCACCTTGAGTTTGCCAGGGCCCATGCTGACAAAGATGAAGACTACTGAGACTCTGGAGTGATGAGACCAAGATAAATGTTTTTGGAACTGATGGCATCAAAACTGTATGGCATCGCAAAGGTGAGGAATACAAAGAAAAATGCATGGCTACAGTGAAACATGCTGGTGGCAGTTTCCTTATGTGGGGCTGCATGAGTGCTGCTGGTGTCGGGAGCTGCATTTTATTGATGGCATCATGAATTCACAGATGTTCTGCTCTATACTGAAAGAGAAGATGCTACCATCACTTTGTTCCCTTGGTCGTCGTGCACTTTTCCAACATGACAACGATCCTAAACACACATCTAAGGCCACTGTTGGATTTCTGAAGAAAAACAGGGTGAAAGTGATTCAGTGGCTCCTGATCTGAACCCAATCGAACACCTATGGGGAATTCTGAAGAGACAAGTTGAGCATCACTCTCCATCCAGCATCCAGTCTCTAAAAGAGGTCATTCTTGAAGAATGAAAAAAGACAGATGTTGCAAGATGTCGCCAACTTGTTCATTCCACGCCTAGAAGACTTGGTGCTGTCATTAAAAATCATGGAGGCCATACAAAGTACTAGATGCAGTAGTTTTTGTTGTGGGGTGTACTTATTTTTGCATCACCCTAATTTGAGTAAAACTGAAAAATGTGTAATCTAAGTTATATTATTAAAGGGTTAGTTCACCCAAAAATGAAAATGATGTCATTAATGACTCACCCTCATGTCGTTCCAAACCCGTAAGACCTCCGTTCATCTTCGGAACACAGTTTAAGATATTTTAGATTTAGTACGAGAGCTTTCTGTCCCTCCATTGAAAACGTAACATTATCAAAGTAGTCCATGTGACATCAGTGGGTTAGTTAGAATTTGTTGAAGCATCGAAAATACATTTTGGTCCAAAAATAACAAAAACTACGACTTTATTCAGCATTGTCTTCTCTTCCGGGTCTGTTGTCAATCCGCATTCACGACTCCGCAGTGATGCTGCTAACGTAAGAAGCTGCTGATGTGTTATCTGGTGTGCCCGAGCTTCATTTACTAGGGCTGTTCGATTCTGGATTTTTTGGAATCTATTCCGATTCCTGTTTCTGATTCCAAGAATCGATTCCTCACTGTTAATTTCGATTCTTTTTTATTTTTTTTTATACCAACACCAATGTTAAATTCCAAAAGCATTTTGTTCAGGAACAGACTGATGCACACTTTACACATATAAATATTCTTCGCGTGAGTGTGATTGATTGTTGTTGTCAATTGATTTATTCTTGTCCTAAACTACAACGAGTAAGATCAAACCCCGCCCAGCAACCGATTCTAAAGATTTCACTGGGTCAGTCATTGCGCTGATTGCCTACACAATGCTGAAATAATCATAATCCATACTCTGTGTCACGACTGGATCCATTTATTTAGTCTGAACTTTATTTCTTTACATGTGATGTGATTGTGTTGACAAATGAAATCGACTACAGGCCGCGGTTTGTGTTAAAAAAAAAATATTAAAGAGGAGTCGATTCTTAATGAAATCGATTCCAACCTTTGGAATCGACTATCAATTCCCAACGCCTCGGAATCAAGGAATCGATTGTTTTTGGAATCAATTCCCAGCCCTGTCGTTTACAGTCTGAGGTGCACGCTGTAAACAAAACAACATTCGCAAACATGTCTAAGGATTTCGACACAGAGGAAGACTTGCATTTTTTTGCTCAGCCATATTTATTTGAACCCGAATACATGGACGAAGAACTAAGAGCGATGGAAGAAGCTCCTACACAGCAGCAACCGCTGTCACAAGCAGCGTCACTGCGGAGTCGTGAATGCGGATTGACAACAGACCCGGAAGAGAAGACAATGCTGAATAAAGTCGTTATTTTTGGACCAAAATGTATTTTCGATGCTTCAACAAATTCTAACTGACCCACTGATGTCACATGGACTACTCTGATGATGTTTTTATTACCTTTCTGGACATGGACAGTATACCGTACCTACACTTTCAATGGAGGGACAGATAGCTCTCGGACTAAATCTAAAATATCTTAAACTGTGTTCCGAAGATGAACGGAGGTCTTACGGGTTTGGAACGACATGAAGGTGAGTCATTAATGACATAATTTTCATTTTTGGGTGAACTAACCCTTTAACCTTTCTTTCATGTTATTAGGTTAAATAGATGTTATATTAAACTTAGTTTTGTCAACATTTTGGAAATTGTTTTTGTGTTCATTGAGATATTGTTTAAAATGTTACTTTTCAAAGGGGATGTACTCATTTACACTGAGATGTACATTAATGTACAAAAAATGTACATTAAACCAGGGTGTCAAGGTTTGCTTGGTTTACATAGACATTTTAAGGGAAGGGGGCGGACACTTACTTCGTGCCTTTGGAATCCTCAACTACTTTAGGCTGCTCAGGAGCTGCAGGTGCAGGTTCTGATGCAGGTGTAGGTGCAGGTGCAGGCGGGGCTGCAGGTGGAGGTGGAGGTGCTGGTGCTGGAGCTGGTGCAGGTGCAGGCGGAGGTGCAGGAGCAGGTGTTGGTTCAGGTGCTGAAAAAAAAAAAAAAATGTCACATTCAGAACACCCAGTCTTAAAGGAAGCTCAACCAAGCATTTTTTAATATTTTTTAAAATTCTACCTGGCTCTTGTTTGCAGGGTGTCACAGGAGCAGAAGCAGCCCTCTGGACAAGTGTTTCCGTACCAGGAGGACGAAGACTGATTGGAGACTGAGGGACTACCTTCTCAAAACCATTCTTAATCCATTCTATTACCCTGAAAGAGAAAGACCCGACAGATTAAAGGAAGAGTTCAGCCAGAATGAGAATTCTGATTAGCTTCTGACAGCTCATTAACATACCTGGGAGAGAAGGGAACGTTAGCAGCGTCTGGCTCCTCATCAGACACAACCTCCACCACAGGAATATGAGGCAGCGGCTCAGCATCTGGTGAGAGTGCGAATCATGTCACATGTGTCGTTTCCGTTCTCGTCAGCCCTTCACAATGCAAATTCTTTGAAAAATAATCATTGCCAAAGTTGATACAGTTGATCAAGTGGCTATCAAGAGGAACTTACCACGAATGTCTTTGATCTCTTGCACCTGTGAAGAGACGGAAACACAAAGAACTCTTACTGAATGTGGCCTTTGATTTAAAGGGATAGTTCACCCAAATAATGAAAATTCTGTGGTCATTTTCTTCTGCTGAACACAAAAGAAGATATTTCGAAGAATATGGGTAACCAAAATAGCTGTGGACACCGTTGACTTCCATAGTATGGGGAAAAAAATACTATGGAAGTCAATGGGGTCCATCAACTGTTTGGTTACTGACATTCTTCAAAATATCTTCTTTTGGGTTCAGCAGAAGAAAGAAATTCATACAGGTTTGGAACAACTTGAGGATGAGTAAATGGTGACAGAATTTTCATTATTGTGTGAACTATCCCTTTAATATTGGTGTTAAAATTAAGAGGTCAGGTACTCTAGATTGGCTTGCACTTCAGTTTTTCTCTGTCTATAGCCTATCATTCATTTGTAAAAGTGTTTGCGAGAAGGTTTTTAGGAATATATCAGTGTTTCTTCAACTTTGTGGAGTTTTGGCTTAGAAAACTGTAGAAAATAAAAACTCTTTTTTATCTCAATTTATTTTTTAACACATAATGTATGTCATATTTCACCTCAAGCTGGACAGGTGTAGATTGTGTAAAAAAAAACAAACAATAACTTTAAAATCGTTTTCAAATGCTAAATATATTTCGCACTCAAATAATATTTTAAGACTGAAAGTCTGGGTCTGTGAAGACGTGAAAAACAATAAAATATACATAAAACACATTTGGAAAAACCGCAATAAATAAATAAACCATGAAGTTTTAATGTGATCTTCATGTAACAAAGTGTTAGTTTTAATAAAAATTAAGGTTGCCAAAATATTTTTAACTTCCCCTCCCTCTTGCACTGACACCTCTTCTCCGATGATGTGTTTACTGGCGCGAGGGCGGGGCAACCTGTCACTCGCATGAGATCCACCAATAGCAAACCACAACCATCCAATCAATTCCATATCGACAAAATCAAGTCCCGCCTAACATTTTATCTTGTTCGAGAAGCAGTTTCACTTGGATATACGTCAGAAAGACTATCGAAACTGTCATGCCGACTTTAAGGTTGAAGAAACACCCATATGTAACATATGTAAGCAAGTATATGCATTTTAAGCTGCTAGCCATGCAAGCATTTGAGATGTCTGATGCAGCAGGGTCATACCATAGTGATGTACCAATATAGCAGGATATGTGAAATGCAATCAGGCTCAAATTATGAGTATTTCTTAAAGACTTAAACTATAACCACACAAAGCAGTCCAGACAGGCTTGTCTGCAGTAGTCAGCTTGTGTTTACAACTTTAATTAGTTGTAACACTATATTCTGTGATGAACATAGCTGTGAGGAATCAAGCAGAACTATATATAAAGTCATTAATATTCAGTAGTTTGGACTGATTCTGAGTCCACTCTTGTGGTGGAGTTTGTAGAACAAGTATTTCAAATGTACATCACCTCGAACTTAAAGGGGACATATGATTGTGCTGTCTTTGACATTAAACCGTATGTAGACATCTTTCAGTGTTCACAATTAACATTCACAGATCATTTACTGAAACTGAACTGCAGGGTAATTCGGATGAAATCTAAAAAATTTAAAAAATCTCGGACAACCCAGATTTAAATATCAGCACCTATTCAGCATCTTGTCCCATCCTGATGTTGTGATAATGAAAAGTGTAGAATATGGCCCCTTTAATGCTGATTGTGGGACAGAGGAGGGAGCAGCGAGCATGAACCTGACATAGCTTGCGCCAAAAACACAATACTTACTGGAGGATCCACTTTAACCACTGGAACAACTGCAGGCTAAATGGAAATGCAATAAAACTTTCACAAAAGCTCCTAGAAAAGCTAAAGACACCTTTGAGAATGGTGTCCGTGGACCTGAAATGCTCTGGTAGGACTAACTCCATTAACTCTGTTAGTGTCACTATATGTTCAAGTAAAGTTTTTTTAAATCTAAAACAAAAATGTAAAAATCTGTACATCACCTCATACTTAAATGGGACATGATTGTGCAGTCTTTTGAAATGAATGTAGACATCTTTTAATATTCACAATTAACATTCACAGATCCTTACTGAAACTGAACTGCAAAAATGGGTAATTTGGATAAAACTTGTCATCGGACCACCCAGATTTAAACATCAGCTCCTATTCAGCATCTTGTGCTGCCCTGATGTTGTGCTAATGAAAAGTGTAGAATATGGCCCCTTTAATGCTGATTGTGGGACAAAGGAGGGAACAGTGAGCATGATCCTGAAATAACTTGATCCAAAAACACTATACTTACTGGAGGATCCACTTTAACCACGGGAACAACTGCAGGCTAAATGGAAATGCAATAAAACTTTCACAAAAGCTCCTAGAAAAGCTAAAGACACCTTTGAGCAATGTGCCCCTGGACCTGAAATGCTCTGGTAGGACTAACTCCATTAACTCTGTTAGTGTCACTATACGTTCAAGTAACGTTTTTTAAATCTAAAACAAAAATGTAAAAATCTAAAGCAAGTTAGTAAATAAATAAATGTTTAAAAAAATAATTCCTAAGTATTTCTCAGTAAGAATTTTAATTTTAATGGTTTTTTTGTTGTTGTTGTTGTTTCCACCACAGAATAAATTTAAAAAAGGTAATTATATATAATATATGTATAAATTTGCAATTGCAAGGGAAAAAAGTCAGAATCGTGAGATAAACAGAGACGTGATAAACGTGATAAACGTGAGATAACGCATTGCTCGTGTAGGAATACACACGACAAGGAAGATAGATTCACAGGTAAGACTTTACTTGGCAATCCAATGGAAGATACAGGAGTTTACACAACACAACACTAATAACATACAAGACCGGACACAGAGGTGAGGAAGGTGACCGCTTATGAAGGGAGTGCTGATGAGTGATAATGACAGTGAAGGTCTTCAGGTGCGGGTGATGATGATTGCGTGCTGGTGCTGAACAGAAGGGATGCTGGGAAACGTAGTGCCGGTGCTGGTGACTGTGACTCATACCTTTTTTATTTTTTATTATGTGGTGGAAACAAATAAATATCTTTTTTTATACATCTTGGAAAAGTTTTCTTTTTACAGTTCATAATTTGTTATTTAAAATTCTGGTTCCCACTTTTTTAATTGTCTTTAACTACTATGTACTACCATTTCAATTATTCATTTCATACAATGCACTTATTGTGTACATACATGTTTTTACATTGTACTTACTTATATTTAAAAATCCCTGTATTTAATTACATACATCTGTAATTCATTTCATCTATAATTACTACTCCTGAAACCTACCCATAAAACCAAACCTGACCCTAACCATACCCATATCTCACCTCAATAGCAGCAAGTGTTTTGCAAAACAAGATGATCACAATAAACTTTTTTTTTTTTTATGTAAGTACATAATAGTTAAAGGCACTGAAAACAAAGTGGGACAAAATTCTAATTCTTATTTAAATTCATGTGAAATTACTGGCTTATTAAACACACAAATGATCATTCTTCATAAATACAAATGTCCATGAACAGATTAAAAAACAACTCAATAATATGCTCCACAAATTCCAATATGCTTAACTAATAAGCTTCTTCAATGAACTGCAGTAAATCCAGTAAACTTGGTAAATAAACAAACAAGTAATCACACTGCACAAAGCCTCACCGTCTTATTGGATTAGTGAAATATGTGTGTCTATACCTCAGTGACCTCCTCTGGCTCTGTGTGACCCTTGTATTTCTCATCTGGCTGTGGAACCACTTTTCCCAGTCCCTGCACAATCCATCCTATCATTCCAGCCCTGATGGAAGAAGAGATACAGTCCGTCAGCTGTTCTGGGCATAAGTGAGGATGTGAAAGCATGCAAACAAGCTGATTTGCTCTAAGTCAACTCTAGATGGCAGCAGGGGATAGTAAAAACAAATAGGTTTGCCTTGTCTGTGAAGAAGTAACCTATGCTAGGAAGTCAGTCTGCATATTAGAATGCTAAATTGTATGTCTTTTCAGCAAGATGATCTTTTGCCTTGAGCTGTTAATATGGAAAAAAAGCTCAGTGCAATAAAGTGTCTTGTGTGTGTAGCATGCAAAAAAAAAAAAAAAAAAAAAAAAAATCCATGCAGGTCTGCAGCAAAGCTTTGCATTTTTGTGCATGAGCTATATCCACTATAAGACTACTCACTGGTCCGACGTGTTACTGCTATCCATGATACAGTGATGAGAAAATGTGTAAAACTCAACAAAAACATCCATTTAACAAGCAAACACACAGATGTGAAACACAAGTATTCCCATGTAACTACATGCCACAAACATACATACACGCACAGAATAAAAATGAATCCATATGACTGAAACTATACCTGTTGCTCACTGCATTCTCCTCTTGCTGTTCAATCCGTGGTAAACAAAAAGAAAAAATGTTCAACGATAAAACAGACAAACTATATGTGTACATTACCAGGCTTCTATTTAAACCTAAAATCAGATGTGTCAGTCTAAATAAAAATTGCAATGCAAGTACGCAAGTATTCATTTTCAATGTTTCTTAAGTGCAGCATAACATCTCCATAAATATACTCAAGATTAGTAATTAAGCACAACAATGCAAGAATTGTAAGTGTATTCTTTGCCTGTCAAAGGCATCATACTCGCGTTACCCTCGATTTCCTGACAGTATATTTTAATATACTATCTCTGTATTTAAAAAAATGTATTTAGATGCCACTTATAGTACTTTTGAACCCATAGTGTACTACAATACAGAGATGGTATATTAAAAGCACATTTTAGTTCATATTTTATGGTGTCTCAAAATAGCACAGTTGAGTACACTTAGATGTTATTAAGATGATCTTAAGAAGAACTAAAGAAGAATTTTTAGTATATTAGGTACAAAATTAGTGCATGAAAATAGAGCACTTTAAGTACATTATAGAAATGTACTTTTTTCACCTGGGAAGGCGTCATCAAGCTACACCTTTGTTTTGAATAAAGAGACCTCTAGCGGCGAAAATTACATATTGTGCCTTTAAGTACAGCATAAAAACTCCAAAATTATACTCAAGTTTAGAAATCAATTATGAATATTCAAGATCTGTAAGTGCAAGTATTCAGTTTCAATAGTACAGCATAAAAGTCTAAGTACAATTAAACAAGATGTGTAAGATAAAAGGCCTATGTTATCGTTTTATTATTTAGATTATTTATTTAGCTTTATTATGTGAGTATACTTAACAGGAGTCATGAAAATACCTTAATTTCAGAGTTGCCCAGTTTAGAGGCATTCACTGGCTGAGGGAGAGCACTGTTGAACCCATGAGAAAGCCAACTCAAAACTCCATTCTGAGAGCTGGAGAGAGAGAGAGGGTGGGAAGGAGAGAAGTAATTAGGTCTGGCAGGATTACAGCATCTAGAGACACTGAACGCACATACTGTATGTACTCCAAACACACACACACACACACACAAAAACATCACCTGTTTTCCTCTGAGACCTCCTCCTTTGACTTGGAAGGGTTGGCATCTGTAAAATAACATCATGAAAAATGTATGAACAATGCTCTTTTTCTGTCATGTGGTGATTCAGTGTTGGTCATTGATCAAAACTGCAGTCAAATTTGATAGAGCGCATTGTTACCTTGTTGTACGTCCTCTTTTTTCGTCACTTCCTAAAGAATAGTACAGAGAGAGTGAAGACATGCTTACACTGTGAAAGGCGACTCGGACTACATACACATTTACACAAACACACACTCACTGCTGCTGTGGACGCATTGGTCTGATCCTCCTCTCCCAGTTTTCCAGGAGCTGCTGGAGGCTGGGGAACAACTTTTATCACCCAGCTAAACATGCTGTCAGAAATACAGATACAGGGTCAATGTCATTGTTTACCATAATGTCAATGTCATTGTTTACTATGTTTCTTCCATGTTTACTATAATGAAAAAGAATCATCCATCGTTGGGGAGTAACTAACTAAAAGTAGCGACTCCACTTCAGCAGTTTACAGTTCGAACCCAAATGAGTAGTACTGCACTGAGACCAGATGCTACACTGCTGTTTTTACTACCTTTGCCCAGGTAAAATAATCAAACGCGTTCACATAAACAGTCCTCTCTGTCATATGTAGCGTTAGAAAGTCTGATTCATTCTAGTGAATTTGTCAGAAATGGTTCTATCTCTTTCATATGTAGCATTGGAAAGTCCAATTCATCCTAGTGAATCTGTTCTTTCAGGTGGTTCATGTAAATTAAGAGATTAAAATGTGACTCACCGATTCATTCTAGTGAATCAGTTCATCCCAAACCTGCCTTTCTGTTATATGTACTGTTGCGTTAGAATTTGTCAAATTTGTCCGAAACGGTCCTATCTCTCTCATATGTAGTGTGGAAAAGTCCAATTCATTCTAGTGAATCTGTTCTTTCTGCCTATTCATGCAAATTAAGAGATTAAAATATGTAAATTAAGAGATTAAAATATGACTCACAGATTCTTTCTAGTGAATCAGTTCATCCCAAACCTGCCCTTTCTGTTATATGTACTGTAGAGTAAGAAAGTTTGATTTATTCTAATAAATCAAAAATGGTCCTATTTGAAATGGTCCTATCTCTCTCATATGTAGCGTGTATGTAAAGTCCAATTCATTCTAGTGAATCTGTTTTTTTCGGCCTGTTCATGCATATTAAGAGATTAAAATATGTAAATTAAGAGATTAAAATGTGACTCACCGATTCATTCTAGTGAATCAGTTCATCCCAAACCTGCCCTTTCTGTTATATGTACTGTTGCGTTAGAATTTGTCCAAATTTGTCCGAAACGGTCCTATCTCTCTCATATGTAGTGTGGAAAAGTCCAATTCATTCTAGTGAATCTGTTCTTTCTGCCTATTCATGCAAATTAAGAGATTAAAATATGTAAATTAAGAGATTAAAATATGACTCACAGATTCTTTCTAGTGAATCAGTTCATCCCAAACCTGCCCTTTCTGTTATATGTACTGTAGAGTTAGAAAGTTTGATTTATTCTAATGAATTTGTCAGAAACGGTCCTATCTCTCTCATATGTAGTGTGGAAAAGTCCAATTCATTCTAGTGAATCTGTTTTTTCGGCCTGTTCATGCATATTAAGAGATTAAAATATGTAAATTAAGAGATTAAAATGTGACTCACCGATTCATTGTAGTGAATCAGTTCATCCCAAGCCTGCCCTTTCTGTTATATGTACTGCTGCGTTAGAATTTGTCCGAATTTGTCCGAAACGGTCCTATCTCTCTCATATGTAGTGTGGAAAAGTCCAATTCATTCTAGTGAATCTGTTCTTTCGGCCTATTCATGCAAATTAAGAGATTAAAATATGTAAATTAAGAGATTAAAATATGACTCACAGATTCTTTCTAGTGAATCAGTTCATCCCAAACCTGCCCTTTCTGTTATATGTACTGTAGAGTTAGAAAGTTTGATTTATTCTAATGAATTTGTCCGAAACGGTCCTATCTCTCTCATATGTAGTGTGGAAAAGTCCAATTCATTCTAGTGAATCTGTTTTTTCGGCCTGTTCATGCATATTAAGAGATTAAAATATGTAAATTAAGAGATTAAAATGTGACTCACCGATTCATTCTAGTGAATCAGTTCATCCCAAACCTGCCCTTTCTGTTATATGTACTGCTGCGTTAGAATTTGTCCGAATTTGTCCGAAACGGTCCTATCTCTCTCATATGTAGTGTGGAAAAGTCCAATTCATTCTAGTGAATCTGTTCTTTCGGCCTATTCATGCAAATTAAGAGATTAAAATATGTAAATTAAGAGATTAAAATATGACTAACAGATTCTTTCTAGTGAATCAGTTCATCCCAAACCTGCCCTTTCTGTTATATGTACTGTAGAGTTAGAAAGTTTGATTTATTCTAATGAATTTGTCCGAAACGGTCCTATCTCTCTCATATGTAGCATGGAAAAGTCCAATTCATTCTAGTGAATCTGTTTTTTCGGCCTGTTCATGCATATTAAGAGATTAAAATATGTAAATTAAGAGATTAAAATATGACTCACAGATTCTTTCTATTGAATCAGTTCATTACAAACCTGCCCTTTCTGTTATATGTAGCATTAGAAAGTTCGATTTATTCTAACGAATTTGTCCGAAATGGTTCTGTCTTTCTCACGTGTAGCATGGGAAAGTCCAATTCATTCTAGTGAATCTGTTCTTTCGGCCTGTTCGTGTAAATTAAGAGATTAAAACATGACTCACCGATTCATTATAGTGAATCTTTTCATCCTAAATGGTACTATCTCTCACATATAGCATTGTCCAGTCCAGTTCATTCTAGTTTTCAACTCAGTTATAAGTTATATAAGGCTATTTTTGCTGTAGTTATTATATATTTACCTGCTCAAGTTTGCAGTGTCAGCGAAAATATAGCTCTAATTAAAGTATAAGAGAAAGCATGAAACAGCTATAGAAATAACTATAAACAATAATTAAGATTATGCCAAATAATTTCTCATCTTAATAAGTCTCACCACTTAGAGATTTTTTTTTTATTTTAAGCCCCCATAAAATATCCATTTTTTTTAAAAATACATTTCAAAAGTCATGCAATTTTCATTAAATGTAAATGAATGTTGTTATGCATATTTACTCATGCACAGCAGCTGCAGTGACCAATGTGGCAGAAGAAGTGTACAAGTATACACATTTAAAGAGGCGTCACATAAATACTGAAGTATAATTTACATTTTATAATCATGGTTCTGCCAGACTGGAAAGCTGTAGTTTAGAGATAATTTAAAGTAAATTCAATACTGCAAGAGGAAGTGAACCAGCTATCACTGCATGCTTATGTACTTGCATTTATTTAATAGACTGCCAATCATTTTGCACATTTGAGTTTGCTGATATGCCTTTGAGGTGCAAATTCTGGAGAGAAGGTGTAGGGTTAAAGTTAACACAACAGCTGAAACCAATTGACATGACATTTGTAATAAATCTAACTTTTTCTTGCTCTTGGTCAGGGGTTTTGCTCCAAAGGGATCATGGCTGTTTGTGTGTGGACTCCTGTCACAGTTAATCACTGATAAATGCATCTGACCCTAATCTCTCCTGGCTTGAACACCTGCGGAAACAGACTGAGCCAGCTGTACCTGTCTACCGACACTGCTCCACTTTACACCCGAGCAAAGAACGGACGCATGGGGATCACTTCATTGTTCTGAGCTGGTCTTACTGTTAACTTAATTTGCTCACTCTAAACTCTCCATTTGAGGTCAGACACCACACTGTACATTGTCAGACATGTATTCAAACCATGACTCCATACACTCCCACTATTGCAGATTTTAAATCCATTGATCGGCATCTGTTTTAATACCAGCCCATATGCACTACAACCAATAGAAACACTACTTCCCTAATACACTGAGCCAAACTAATAAAAACAGCGATTATGAGTGAAATGCACAATGTAGAGCAGACTCTGAGCAGATGGGTGAAAACACCAAGCCAGAGTAGATTCATGGACTGGTGATTTACTGCTAGTCAAACCAGCTGTCAGGAGGTTCATATGGGTTGACATTTGAGGATGGGTGAGGAAATGAGCTGTGACCCACTTCAACTCAAGTCTACATATATTCTCAAAAAAAGAGAGTTTAATTTCTGTATATTTACTACATTGAAATTTACTGGTAAATATTATGGAGCCAGAAAATGTCATTTGAATTAATGGTAAATGATGGTAACACTTTACAATAATGCTCCATTTGTTAACATGAACAATGAAAAATATGGTAACAATTTATTTTAGTGTCCCTGTAACACATTTTATATGAGTTACTATAGTAATAACAGTAAATTATGCATAGTTTCATGCAACTAACCCTAACAAACCAAACACTAACACTAATTATATAAGTACAGTAAGTTGTTAATTAACATTACTCAGTATTTAATTGTATAATTACACTGTAACAAGGGTACCTTAAAATAAAGTGTAGCCAAAAATGCTTCAAAAGCATTTCTTAATCTTAGTAACTAATTGGCCTAGTTGTTAAAATCGTAACACAGAAAAATAAATACAGAAAAAATCTACCTAAAACACTAAACAAAACTCCATACTAAAAATAAAAACAAATGTCTATGAAACAGACATCGGTAATAATATTTCAGAGTCTTGTTGGTTGGCAGATGCAATATTTACCTGAAGTGTTCAGCAGAAGACAGTCATCCCAGAGAGAGGCTGAGGGCTCAAGGACGGGCAGGTGGGGAAGTGGAGGGATTATCCGTGAGAAAGCACAGCTAACGGGATTAGGCTTTCTCTGGGAGGGATGGACAGGGAGGACCTGGACTTGGTCCTCATTAGCTTCACAGAATCCTTCTTGGAGCTCAGCCCGAATAGGACAACAGAGGGGTCCGGGACAAAGAGTAGAGTCAGAATCCAGCGCCAAAACCCCTCAAATAGTAGCCAATCTAAAAGTATACAGAGTAGTTTTTCCTGGGCTGGTTTGGTAGTCTCATTTAAAATTTTCGCAGTGCATTACTATCAACATTTTCAACCAAATGTTGCATCAAGCGACTAAATAATGTCTGTTTTCTACGACTAAAGCTCCTGTGGTGAAAATCAAGTTTTTAATGTTCATATGTCTACCTGGAGTTTAAGACAAACCATGCAAATTCATAAGTCCACACCATTGCTGAGTATTTTCTCGTTAAAACTGCAGTAAACCAAAGACAGTCTCAAACCAACGGTTTGAAATCGCTGGTGTTTCTGACGTCACAAACTACCTTGTAACCAATCACGTCAACGTGCTGTTGGGCTTTAGCATATCATTAACTGACAATGCAAAGGACCCACACAAGAGGGTTCTCCCGGTATACTTTTCTGTTGATATGACTAATCGGGTAGATTTAGCAATATGGCGCGTGTATTATGCATATTATGATGTTATGATGCCTTTCTATATGCCTTTCTCCACTGATGTTCTGAGTTATTCAAAGCATTTCTAAGGATACTGACTGCTGAAGGCAGCTGTTTGACTCGTGAATGTGAACATGGTTTGTGTAACATTAGTAACACATTATGAACTACTTGATAACATAGACAAACAAAACGCTAATCATATTAATTACCCTTATGTATCCGACGTTAAAAAAGCGATACCATTGTGCAGCGTTTACCTCAGTAAGTTGACCGAGTGGATCTCGTCTAAGCTTGAGAGAGTGAGTGGGGGTGGGGCTAATTATCATATTCATAGATCCGTGTATTAAATGAGGCAAGGGTGTAGATTTACATTCAAGCTATTTTATGGCATTGAGAATTCTTTTTCACAGGAAAAAAACATTTAAATATGTCATTTTGGTGATCAAAGATGAAATTTAAGGGATACAATTATTGTCTACAGGGGAACTTTAAAATATTTGATTTCAGTTATTTTAATTGCAAGTAATGAAATGTTTTTTCATGGTTTTAGATTTAGTTACAAATAATAAGCCTGTCTCTATCTCATTTCTCCTTGCCTAAAGGACAACCTGTGTGAAAACGGTCTCATTTTATTTTAGCCCAGTCTCCCCAATGAGATTCATTTCATTGCTAGGGTTATGGTTTAATGTGTTTGAAAGGTTAAAGCTGCAGGTGAGTTTTTGAGCAACATTCAGTAAGATATTATTGCTCCGGGAAGACATCCTACGGTCATAAGTCCGTATACTAATGTCCTAATTTAAGCGGTCTTTAGAGGCCCCTCAAACCTTCATAAACAAGCTCTGATATTACAAACGATTCCAGTGTGTTTGCAGCTGCCCTTCAGATACGGGTAATGCCATCGCCTCCCAGTTTGCCATCTGGCATATATTCATCAGTGAGATAAGATGCCGTCTCTCGGCTCATGTTTAAAAATTCTCAAAGCCTGAGATGAGTCACTTTCACCTCTGCTCAAAACCCTCTGGAGTCTGCTTCATCCCTCCTCCCCATATGTCACCCACCCTGCCACTTACAGACGCCACATCACATCCCTGAGTGAAGGAAACTTCACACAACGTCTGGGCACTGCGGAGCTGATTATCTGTCAAGAATTTCAGACTACCAAAAACTAAAAAAGAATTTTGGTAACATATTATCTCAACTTTAATTAATGATTCAGTAAGATTCACTGTTAGCAGGCCACATGTAATCTGTGCCTCCGACCAATGACAGAGGGGGTATTTGAAAACTAATCATTTTTGCAGTTCTGTTTGCTGAGCCTAGTGGCATATAAACTACACTGTGAAAAAAATAGTAAAAAAACATTTTCAGCATGAGCGCCAGAAAATGTCTGTTTAAAAACAGAAAAATACTGTCAGAAAAAAACAAACAGTAATTATAGGATAAGAAATTATCTCTATTACAGTAATTCTACACAAAATCTCCTTATAATCCCATAAAATCTTTTACTTTTAACAAACATTAATTGTTACAGTACAGTCATACACCTCTAAAACACACACTGTAAAAAAAACTAATTAAAATTTTAATCAACATTTTATTTACAATTACTATTTTTATATTTACTATATTACAATTACAGCAAATATCTGGAAAACAACAGGTTTTTCATTGTAATGACAAAAGGGGGAAATTCTGTAAAAAATACAGACCATTACCCGTAAAATTACATTTATTTTTAACAGTGTACACACTTGATCTTTAAGGCATGACATGATGTCTTGATGCCATATGTAGCCACACAGATGACAGTACAAGTACAGGTGTGTTTGACTGTTGTAAACTGCAGCCGTCTCTATGGCCTGAGGGATTATGTGTTAGTTTGGCTAGCAGGGCAAACCACATTGAAATTCAGCGTCAGCAAAACAGAGGATGGATCATCCCCGTGTACTGACAGCTCTGACACAGTGTTCTCAATATTCTCTGCTGTCTCTTGGTCTCTGTGTGGTTCAGATCCCTCAGAGGATTCATAGCACAGCATTTCTTAACTATAAAGCTAACATAACTAATTTAAAATAACAGTTTCAAGCTGTCAGCTTAAAGCGATAGTTCACCCAAAAATGAAAACTGTCATCATTTACTCACCCTGATGTTATTCCAAACCTATATGACTTTCTTTTCTCTGCATAACAAGCTGTTCTTTTCCAGCTATTTTTCTTTTTCAATGTATGGAAAAATGGCAGCTTGGACATTTTGCTTTGTGTTCCAGTGGAATAAAGTCATATACTGTAGGTTTGAGTAAATGAGATGGTGAGAAAATGATGAGGTACCTTTATAAGAAAATTACAGGACTAAATGGACAACCGCCAATTTTTTTGTATAATCCAGATTGACTCCGGGCATCTGTATATACTCTAAATTAAGGTTTTCCTCATGTGAAACTATTTCACTCTAGAGTTTCTTTCACTCCACTACAAATAAACACATGCACAATCTCCTTAAGTGATCAGACGCTGTAATCCAAACAGATTTACGCCTATGAGAAGGGGAAAAGATATGCCACACAGTGAGATGGGTCTCATGCATTCTCATGCAACACTAACAGGAAGACAATGTAGCCAATTTTATCAGCTAGTGAAAAGGAAAAATTAGACGCTTCCATTCAGAAGTGATCATGCCTACAGTATGTGCTATTCCCTCTGAAGGTTTCACCCAGCTTTGGAGGGTAAAATTTCAATAAGTAATTCAAAAGTGTACCAGTAAAAACATGTTCAGTGTTTAATGCTGCAAACCTTGAGCAAATACTGAAAGGGATAGTTCGCCCAAAAAATGAACATTTTGTCATCATTTATTCATTTACCCTCATGTCATTCCAAAACTACTTCTGTTTTCTGTGGACCATGAAAAAAGATATTTTGAGAAAAGTCTCACGGTGCGTCCGAAATTGCATCCCAGTAGTTCATGATTTAGAGTGGGTACATCCGAGTAGGTACTACATTTGAGTTTGAACTTACTTTGCGACTGTTAAAAAGTCTGTTCTATACAGTATGAATATGGGTAGTATGAATGAAAATCAGATGCACTACATCCGCCATGTTGTTACTGTCATGTGACCTACCAGCATCAGTTGTGTCACTTCACTGCCATTCATAAATCCTCTCCAGTGGCCTCATGGGATAGTAAATTGTCCATTGAATGCACACTTCAGAATCTCAGTGGAAGTAGTAGGTCATCCAGTTACTTTTCAACTACTGTTTTTCGAATACTATGTATTAGGACATACTTACGGTGGCTGAGAGAGCTCAATGCGCTGCAACTGAAGAAAACACATGCAAATAGAAAAAACACAAGCAAATAAAGAAAACATCTTCAACAGTTTGACAACACATGTGCTGCAAAAGTTCACAACGTAACCAAATACAGAAACGTGCTGCAAAAGTTCACAATGCAACCAAATACAAAAAACGCGCTGCAAAACTTCACGATGCAACTAAATACAAAAACGCAGTGCAAAACTTCACAACGCAACAAAATACAAAAACGCAGTGCAAAACTTCACAACGCAACTAAATACAAAAACGCAGTGCAAAACTTCACAACGCAACTAAATACAAAAACGCGCTGCAAAACTTCACAACGCACCTAAATACAAAAACGTGCTGCAAAAGTTCACAATGCAACCAAATACAAAAAACGCGCTGCAAAACTTCACGATGCAACTACATACAAAAATGTGCCGCAAAACTTCACAACGCAACTAAATACAAAAACGCAGTGCAAAACTTCACAATGCAACTAAATACAAAAACGCGCTGCAAAAGTTCACAACGCACCTAAATACAAAAACGTGCTGCAAAAGTTCACAGTGCAACCAAATACAAAAAACGCGCTGCAAAACTTCACGATGCAACCAAATACAAAAAACGCGCTGCAAAACTTCACGATGCAACTACATACAAAAATGTGCTGCAAAACTTCACAACGCAACAAAATACAAAAACGCAGTGCAAAACTTCACAATGCAACTAAATACAAAAACGCAGTGCAAAACTTCACAACGCAACTAAATACAAAAACGCGCTGCAAAACTTCACAACGCACCCAAATACAAAAACGTGCTGCAAAAGTTCACAATGCAACCAAATACAAAAAACGCGCTGCAAAACTTCACGATGCAACTACATACAAAAATGTGCCGCAAAACTTCACAACTCAACTAAATACAAAAACGCAGTGCAAAACTTCACAATGCAACTAAATACAAAAACGCGCTGCAAAAGTTCACAACGCACCTAAATACAAAAACGTGCTGCAAAAGTTCACAGTGCAACCAAATACAAAAAACGCGCTGCAAAACTTCACGATGCAACTACATACAAAAATGTGCCGCAAAACTTCACAACGCAACTAAATACAAAAACGCAGTGCAAAACTTCACAACGCAACTAAATACAAAAACGCAGTGCAAAACTTCACAATGCAACTAAATACAAAAACCCGCTGCAAAAGTTCACAACGCACCTAAATACAAAAATGGGCTGCAAAAGTTCACAATGCAACCAAATACAAAAAACGCGCTGCAAAACTTCACGATGCAACTACATACAAAAATGTGCCGCAAAACTTCACAACGCAACTAAATACAAAAACGCAGTGCAAAACTTCACAATGCAACTAAATACAAAAACGTGCTGCAAAAGTTCACAATGCAACTAAATACAAAAACGCGCTGCAAAAGTTCACAACGCAACTGAATACAAAAACGCAGTGCAAAACTTCACAACGCAACTAAATACAAAAACGTGCTGCAAAACTTCACAATGCAACTAAATACAAAAACGTGCTGCAAAAGTTCACAATGCAACCAAATACAGAAACGCGCTGCAAACTTCACAACGCAACTAAATACAAAAATGTGCTGCAAAAGTTCACAATGCAACCAAATACAAAAAACGCGCTGCAAAACTTCACGATGCAACCAAATACAAAAAACGCGCTGCAAAACTTCACGATGCAACTACATACAAAAATGTGCCGCAAAACTTCACAACGCAACTAAATACAAAAACGCAGTGCAAAACTTCACAACGCAACTAAATACAAAAACGCAGTGCAAAACTTCACAATGCAACTAAATACAAAAACGCAGTGCAAAACTTCACAATGCAACTAAATACAAAAACGCAGTGCAAAACTTCACAACGCAACTAAATACAAAAACGCAGTGCAAAACTTCACAACGCAACTAAATACAAAAACGCAGTGCAAAACTTCACAACGCAACTAAATACAAAAACGCAGTGCAAAACTTCACAATGCAACTAAATACAAAAACCCGCTGCAAAAGTTCACAGTGCAACCAAATACAAAAAACGCGCTGCAAAACTTCACGATGCAACCAAATACAAAAAACGCGCTGCAAAACTTCACGATGCAACTACATACAAAAATGTGCCGCAAAACTTCACAACGCAACTAAATACAAAAACGCAGTGCAAAACTTCACAACGCAACTAAATACAAAAACGCAGTGCAAAACTTCACAATGCAACTAAATACAAAAACGCAGTGCAAAACTTCACAATGCAACTAAATACAAAAACGCAGTGCAAAACTTCACAACGCAACTAAATACAAAAACGCAGTGCAAAACTTCACAACGCAACTAAATACAAAAACGCAGTGCAAAACTTCACAACGCAACTAAATACAAAAACGCAGTGCAAAACTTCACAATGCAACTAAATACAAAAACCCGCTGCAAAAGTTCACAACGCACCTAAATACAAAAATGGGCTGCAAAAGTTCACAATGCAACCAAATACAAAAAACGCGCTGCAAAACTTCACGATGCAACTACATACAAAAATGTGCCGCAAAACTTCACAACGCAACTAAATACAAAAACGCAGTGCAAAACTTCACAATGCAACTAAATACAAAAACGTGCTGCAAAAGTTCACAATGCAACTAAATACAAAAACGCGCTGCAAAAGTTCACAACGCAACTGAATACAAAAACGCAGTGCAAAACTTCACAACGCAACTAAATACAAAAACGTGCTGCAAAACTTCACAATGCAACTAAATACAAAAACGTGCTGCAAAAGTTCACAATGCAACCAAATACAGAAACGCGCTGCAAACTTCACAACGCAACTAAATACAAAAATGTGCTGCAAAAGTTCACAATGCAACCAAATACAAAAAACGCGCTGCAAAACTTCACGATGCAACTACATACAAAAATGTGCCGCAAAACTTCACAACGCAACTAAATACAAAAACGCAGTGCAAAACTTCACAATGCAACTAAATACAAAAACGTGCTGCAAAACTTCACAATGAAACTAAATACAAAAACGCAGTGCAAAACTTCACAATGCAACTAAATACAAAAACGTGCTGCAAAACTTCACAATGCAACTAAATACAAAAACGCAGTGCAAAACTTCACAATGCAACTAAATACAAAAACGTGCTGCAAAACTTCACAACGCAACTAAATACTCCCAATAAAATGTCTTATTAAGATGTATTTAAGTGCTTATTTTTACAATCAAAGCTCTGTAGTTTTAATTGTGGGGGGTAAAATATATAATGCAGTGCAATATGATGATTTAGAGATGATGTATAATATTTGATACTCACATTTTAACACGACTTTTTTCAGCAAACTTTTAAACATGTTGACAATTTAGAATATCAGAAATTTGAATATCAAATATGATACAACAGGCATTATAGGGTTAAGCCACATTTAAACTGTATGTATGTGATTGCATATTGATAACAATATATTGAAGAGTAAACCATCTGAACAATATGAAAACATTTTGTTTATGCCATTAGGAGTGCAGTTAGTCTAACATATGGTGTCCATTGCCTTTGCTCTCAAACAAACCAGATCTCCCAATGACTCTAAGTCCTGGAAATTAAAAGGCTCTGATCATGTAATCCTGTTCTAATACGTATTCCTTGAGGAAATCAGTGATGAACTTTTTAGACGCCCCCAGAATGAAGGCTGTTATTATGATTTCACAAGTTTGAGCTAATAATCTTTACGATATCTCATAGCAAGCCATTAAATGTAGCAACAATTATAAGGTGTCATTCAAGTCTGTAATACAAAACAGTGCAGCTGAAGTGTAGTCATTAATATTACAGGTCTTAAAAAAAAAAAAATTGAGAGAGAGCTTTGTGGAAAAATTATATTTTTTACACTGGATCTTTAAATAGAAAAATCACAACACCGTAGATTTAAAGGTGTGAGCTTTCTGTCACAGCATCTGTGGAACGTGAAGACACTGCCATTGTGCAGCTGTTTCCTTCTTGTCTACGATGTGTGTTTCTTAAGTATTTATTTCAACGAATGTAACCCAGGATCCTTTAAAGTGTCCCTGTTATGCTTTTCTGGATATTACCTTTAATGTTGTGACTTGTGAGCAATATAGCTGTTTGTGAATGTAAATGGTCTACAAAGTTTCAAAGATCAAATGGAGTTACTGTCTCTCAAAAGAAGGAACCTATATTCTTAACTTCTATATATGCCTGAAACAAGTTGTCAGTAATTTCAGATTTACTTCCTGCTCAAATCTACTTAGGTTTGTAACAAATTTGCATAATGCCAGCCTATGGTCTTCAGTGGGTTTT
Source organism: Megalobrama amblycephala (assembly GCF_018812025.1). Taxonomy (NCBI): domain Eukaryota; kingdom Metazoa; phylum Chordata; class Actinopteri; order Cypriniformes; family Xenocyprididae; genus Megalobrama; species Megalobrama amblycephala. The sequence continues at coordinate 38,583,163 of NC_063062.1, read as the reverse complement.
CACTGTTCCATCTGACCAATCAGAGCAGAGTAGACTAATCACAGCAGACTGGGCCAATAAACAAGGAGAATCCAAAACAAAATGATGAACCTATAAAATAGAATAAAAGGGGCACATAAAAAACATGATTTACAATATGTAGTTTTGAGTACTGTGAGAGAACTGTGTGTTTATCAATTTTTCTATGCCATAACTACCCTCAGCCTGTTTTCCTCCGTCTCTCCATCATGCACTCTAAATCATATCATCAGCCACTGCTCTCTTGTCGTATATCTCATTACCTGTAACTCATGTTGTAAATAGCCTTGTGCCACCTCCAATTGCTTTATTAATCTACTACCCATGTGCATTTTCCACCCACATTCTCCGTCTCAGGGTGAATTTAGTGCGTTAAGTTGCCATTAGGCTTGTGGTGTGGCTGTAATGAGAGATGGTTAGGTGGAGTTATGCTATACGACCTCTTGTTCCAGCAGGTGGAATGTGATTTGTAATGGCTACAAAATGACTGTTTTATCACCCTCACTTTCCATGCAAACACCTTCAGAGCTCCCTCAAACATTAATACTTTATGTGTGCTACATTCTTCCTTTGCAAGGACACTTCAGGCAGTAAGAAGATATAAATGTGTGGAGAATAATAATTTGGCAGGAATACTTGCTAGTCTTCAACAGTATTTTATGTCATGAGTGACATTAACCTGTTGGTGTTCCTCATGCTATTCGGTTCGGGATCATTCGCTTAAAGGGTTAGTTCACCCAAAAATTCATTAATTACTCACCCTCATGTCATTCCAAACCCATAAGACCTTCATTCATCTTCGAAAACAAAAAATTAAGATATTTTTGATAAAATCCAATGAGCTTTCTGGCCTCTGATAGACTGCAACGTTATTACCACTTTCAAGGCCCCGAAAGGTAGTAAAGACATTGTTAAAATAGTCATGTGACTGCAGTGGTTCAACTTGAATATTATTAACTCTCTGAGGTCTGAAAACGCGCCGGCGCGTTTTGCAGGTTTTTTTTCACATTGCAGCAAAACAGACTTAAAATACTCCGTCATTTTTTGTCATAGAGACATAAGTAATATATCAATTGAAACTATAGAATATCTTCTTTTATTTGTATACACTCAGAGTAAAAACAAAATGTTGTGCTTTTTGTAAAATAAAGAAAACTGATTTCTCCTCTCTCTCTGAACGAAGTCCAATCTGATAGTTCTCAGAAAATGAACTGTAACTTAGTGAATACTAATCACAGAAAAATTACACTTATGTCTAAAAAACGTTAAGATATCAGGTTTTAAATCATGTAAGTCAAAACAGAAAACAAACCTTCTGTGTTTATGTAATCTGTATGAAAAGAGAGTCATGTCAGAAGTCCGTGATTCAGCTCATTATCCGCTAATGCGGCCACGCCCACGGAGCCAGCGCTATTCAGACGCAAATTCTGAGTCAATACATGCATACATCGTCTCAATCGTGTATTTATTGTCTTGAAAAGTGTTTATCTGGATGTAAAAGTCATGGTTAGCGAGCTCTAGAAGACATGCAGTTAGTTCCTGTTTTCTTTTCTTCTATAGATGAATTTTAGATGAGTTTTTGTTTCTTTAGCGCCCTCCGGCTGCAGTATGAATTGGAAACTCCATTCATGGAATAGCCTCTTCTTCTTTTAGATGAATTTGTGGACTAAAAATGCACAGAGAGCGCCCTCTGACTTCAAGTATGAATTGAAAACACCAGCGCTCATAGTAATGACAATGAATATTAAATAAATATAACTCCTCTGTATAGAAAATTGACATAAGCATATGAGAATCCAATATTTCTCCAAATGTGCATGCTTTTAAACTAAAAGCCTATATTCAGACTCTTTGCATCACAGAAATACATTATATTTTAAAGTATAATATAAAACCATTACTTTATATTGTAATAATATTTTTCTGTATGTTTCATATAGCATGATGAGCTTGAGACATCACAGAAGGTTTTTTTCACAGCCTACCTGACTGAAATGCCTCATTAATATGCAAGTCATTTCAGCTCATTACTATGCAATTCTTTTGTCTTCTCAGGTGAGAATGGCCCATTATTCAGTGGTGATTCACGCCTCCACGCATACTGTGTTTCTTGGCAAAAAGTGTCTTACAAAAACTAAATCAATATATTGTTTTATATGAAGGAGTAGGCAGCATAATTTTTATTTTATTCTAGTCTACAACCTCCAATACCCTAAAGTATTGTAAACACAGATTTACTATACTTTTTTTGGCCTTATTTCAGTGACTTAAGTTTTTTGTTTTTTCAATAACCACGCAAAAATGTTATTCCTTCAAAAACACAAACATGTACATACATGTTCCTCACATATTATTGTAGCCTAGTTTGTGCTGAATACAGTGTAATGACACTTTTTCCATTAATATGTTTATGAACAACTGAAAAAAGCACAAATGTCAGGGCATGTCAAAACTTCTCCAGGCCTCAAATCAGCCTCAGACTCCAGAGGGTTAAGCAACGAGAATACTTTTTGTGTGAAAAAATAAACTTTATTCAACTATTTCTTCTCTTCCATGTCAGTCTCCGATGCTGTTGACGTAGTAAACACAGTGCAGAGCTTCCGCCGGCTCAGTATTGGCCGACACTGTAAAAAGTATTCTTGTCACTTCATAACATTAAGGTTGAACCACTGTAGTCACATGGACTATTTTAAGTCTTGGAATAACTTCCAAGTTTCCCACTTGTAATTACTACTTTGTGGTGGCATTTGTGTGCGTTTAACCCATAAATACATTCTTTCTGACATGACTTGATTGCTCCATTAGAACTAGGAATGTCCCCCACATTTAAAAAAAAAAACACTGATTTACTCGTATAATTGTCATTTGTGTGGAATGTAAGTATGTAGCACAGAAGACAAGAAGAAAAAAGACATACAGGTTTTTTAGAATGACATGAGTTAGAGTAAATTAATTTTGGCTGAACTATTTCTTCAACACAATTCCTCTGAGAACAGATCTGAATGTGTCAAACACCTTCAGAAATGCCTGTCTTAGCTGTTTTCGCATGATCTCTATGTAATGCTAATGAGCGACTGAGGCTGTGAAACGCTCACATGTCTAATTAACATGCGGTACTAATGCAGCTTTTTTCTGAGTGCTAAACGCACTAAAATTAGATAGCAGAAACGTTAAGAACCAACTGGAAACATCTTCCTATTACATGGGTGGGATTTTAATGAGAGCTTCATATAATCCAATTAACACAGAAATTAATTTGTTCACAATTGCCCAAGTGCTGGAGGTGCATGTGTGCATATTGGTGATAGAGGGAGTTTGATCTTAATAAGCTTTCAAATATAAAATATATCTCTTTTGATTAGTTGAGATTAGTGCAGGATTCAATTCCACTTTTGATAACAGTATATATACACGGTAATTCTGTTCTTCTCTGGACCCTCTTATTCACATTGCCTTTATAAACCTTTTTTTCATCATTCACACTGAAATTGAAAGTGAGCTTGTGCACCCATGGGGAAAGCTGAAGACTCTATAGCAAACATAATGTTAATGAACTCAGTGTGATGGAGAGACCTTGAAGTTGTCTTCAATCACTGTTTTTACTTTTCTATGCATTTTATAAAATTTACGTGTTTTTTTTTTTCTCTTGTATATCCAGTACTTTCTTAGCCAAGTACACTGTAAGTACATGCAAGTACATGTAGTGTAAAATGATTCATTTAGCAGCATGCTAACCTAAACACCATTGAAATCAATTGTGATTTGAGTCTCTAAGATGCAGCTTCTGTATTGTCTCTTCACAGTGTACACTCTAAAAAATATTTTGTACAAATTTTTCTTTTTCGGTCAAACATTTTTACTCTTAAAAATACTGAGTACATTTTTTTAAGCTGTGAAATAAATGAAATATACATTATGAATTGAGTAAATGTAAGTATTAAGTAATCTAAGTAACTACACTTCATTTTATTCCACTAAAACAGCAACTAAATATAGTGCACATGCATATGATAACTAAGAGTCTATCACTGCAATGACACACACATGGTTACTGATTTTAATATAAAGTAAAATAGTAAAATAATAAAACGAGTAAAATATCTCTGAAGTATATTCCCATTCATATTTACATTTTTTTAGCACACCAGGGTGATCATGAACATGAAATTGTCCAGCCATGACTTGCTGTTCCACAGGAGTACAAACATGAGGAAACACAAAGGCCAAATTCCCTTAATCATTCATCACAATGAGAAAAAACAAAGAATATAGTTCTGATGTGCAACAAAAGATTGTTGAGCTTCACAAAATAGAAAGTGGCTGTAAGATAATAGCTAAAGCACTGAAAATCCCCATTTCCACCATCAGGGCAATAATTGAGAAGTTCCAATAAACTAAAGATGTTACAAATCTGCCTGGAAGAGGATGTGTGTCTAATTCGTCCTAATGCGTGGTGAGGAGGAAAGTTTGAGTGGGCAAAGACTCTCCAAGGATCACAGTTGGAGAATTGACGAGATTAGTTGAGTCTTGTGTCTCAGAAAGCCTAAAAAAAATATCAAACAGCACCTACATCCCCACAAGTTGTTCAGGAGGGTTTCAAGAAAAATCATCTGCTCTCATCCAGAAACGATCTCCAGCATAATCAGTTGTCAGACGCGACTGAATCTTCAAACGGGACCGGCTTCTATGGTCAGATGAAACTAAAAAAAGAGCTTTTTGGCAGCAAACCCACCAGATGGGTTTGGTGCACACATGGATAAAAAGTACCCCATGCCCACGGTTAAATATACTGCTGGATCTTTAATGTTGTGGGCCTATTCTTCTGCTGGAGGTCCTGGACATCTTGTTCAGATACATGCTATCATGGATTCCAACAGATAAATAATACCAATACCAATAGATAATACCAACAGATAAAAAAATCAAAACCTGCCTGCTTCTGCTAGAAATCCAATAATGGGCTGTGGTTGGATCTTCCATCAGGACAATGATCCAAAACCAACACAAAAATGTGTCACTGAGCACAAAATGAAGTTTCTTCCATGGCCATCCCAGTCCCCTGACCTGAACCCTAAAGAAAATGAGTGGAGTGAACTGAAGAGAAGAAGCACCAACATGGAGCTGGAATCTGACAGATCTGGAGAGATTCTGCATGAAGGAATGATCTCTGATCTCTTGTCAGGTGTTCTCCAAACTTATCAGGCATTATAGGTGAAGACTCAGAGCTGTTATCTTGGCAAAAGGAGTTGCAAAAAGTATTGAATAAAAGGGTGTCAATAATTGTGGCCAACGTGTTTTGGAGAAAAACATTTATTTCATAATGTGATTTATTAGATGTAGATTTGTAGATTTATTTTTAGTCATCTTTGATCATATTTATCAAGGGTACCAACAACTGTGTCCACATCTGTAGTCTTAATATGTCTTGACCCATCCCCAACCAAACCAAAAGATCTACTCTTCACCACAATTGCAACATAACAGAAACCCATAGGTTCCACCAGGGGTGTGTTTCCCAAAAGCATTGTCAGCCAACTAACACTGCAAGTTACATCAATACTAACATAGTTCAATGAGTTGGTGTTTCCCAAAACCACAGTTCAAACGAACATTCTCAAACTGCATCACAAACTTGTGTGGTTGGAACGATAGCTCTCGAGCTGTGATTAGAAGCATAGTTACTTGATTTTATGACATGTGGACTTAATAAATCATTATCATGAGCAAGCTGACATTAAAGGGATAGTTCACCCAAAAATGAAAATGTGATGTTTATCTGCTTACCCCCAGCGCATCCAAGATGTAGGTGTCTTTGTTTCTTCAGTAGAACACAAATGATGATTTTTAACTCCAACCGCTGCCATCTGTCAGTCGTATAATGGCAGTAGATGGGAACTTCATCTATAAGAGTAAATAAAGCTTGCTTAGACAAATCCAAATTAAACCCTGCGGCTCGTGACGACACATTAATGTCCTAAGACACGAAACGATCGGTTTGTGTGAGAAACCGAACAGTATTTATATCATTTTTTACCTCTAATACACCACTATGTCCAACTCCGTTCATGACTCCTTTAGTGATGTCTGATCGCGCTCTGACAGCGGCAGTGATGTCTGACACTCATTGAAGTATATGCGCGAGACATCGCTGCCGCTGTCAGAGCGCGATCAGACCTTACTAAACGAGTTAAAAAATGATATAAATACTGTTCGGTTTCTCACACAAACCGATCGTTTCGTGTCTTAGGACATCAATGTGTCGTCACGAGCCGCAGGGTTTAATTTGGATTTGTCTAAGCAAGCTTTATTTACTCTTATAGATGAAGTTCCCATCTACTGCAATTATTTGACTGACAGACGGCAGCGGTTGGAGTTAAAAATCATCATTTGTGTTCTACTGAAGAAAAAATGTCACCTACATCTTGGATGCGCTGGGGGTAAGCAGATAAACATCAAATTTTCATTTTTGGGTGAACTATCCCTTTAAGTACGACGTGTATCTTTTATTTTGAATATATACAAATGTCATTTACATATTTTAGTTTGTCAAGAGATTTTAAGCACCATTTTTGAAGAGTGCGCATGTGCGTAAGTGCTCTGGTATGTAAGAACAAAGCAAAATAACTGAGCAAAATGAGAATTAGTCCTCCGATGTCATGCCTGTACTTTATAGCCAAAAATCGAGCATTATTTCGATCTCCAACAGATTAATTTAAAGAAATTATTACTCAACCACCTGCATGACATCATTCACCAACGTGGTTGAATGACAGGTTTACAACAATACGCTTTCGGGAAACAGTCGTGACTATAGCTAGTTGATTTATTCATACTTCGATAGTATAGTATACTATGGTAGTTAAGCAGCGAGTTATGTTGTTGTATGGGAAACGCAACCCTGAACATTAAACACTAACAGATTATTAACTGTGCAAAAAAAAACAAAAAACAAAAAACAAAAACAAACTAAATTTGATCATTTACTTGCAGAGAAAATCACATTTCCCTCGTTTTGCATGTGATTATTGTCAAATTTACTCATTTTCTTAAGGTGTTCTTAAAGATAAATAATATTGATATTAAAGTAATAAGTAATAATTGTATTTCTTGAAACTGAACCAGAATAATTTTGCAAATATTTTGATTAAAATTTTAAAGCATATTTTAAAAATATAATTTGTTAGTCAAATACTAATTTCATTAGTACAAAAAATAATAGATGTGGATTTTAGACAAAATTAACTCTTGGATTTTTTTTTTTTTTTTTTTGTACGTCCAACTGAAACAATCACTTAAGTGATATTCAGAGATTTTATTAAGGCAGCAGATTCATTAATTGTGTGATATTTAGAAAGCCTTGGAGTACTACAATCAATCATTTCACCAAGAAAAAAAAATCATATATTAAGACAAAAAGTTAGAGATGGGATTATTATTTAGGGCATTCACTGAAAAAAACATAATCAAGGCCTGTGTTTTACATACTCCTTCACAAAGAATACAGTTTTAGACTTTCCCTTTTAGACATTCCCTTGTGGACATCTTTTCTTCCCTGTGCTTTTAGCACTAATGAAAAACATTTAAAATATTTACTCTCTGAATCTTGGTTTTCAAAGTCTTGTCTTTTTTATGTTGTGGAAACTCAGATTTTGAATGTTAATCCAACAAGAAAATGCCAGTTCTTTGTAGTGAACCTCAGTGGATTAACTTGTTTTTTTAAAGCACAAACACACACACACAAACACACACGCCATTCCCCAGATCTGCTGAGCTGTTTTTGTTTTATTTTGTCTGTCTTAATTGTTTTCACTTACTCTTTTTAAACCCAGCATTTATCATGACTATCTTCTGTTCTCAAGGGAATGCTGTCATGTTGCTTCAACTGTTGTTCCTCCTCCTCTCTCTCTCTAACACCAAAACACAGCCTTGACTGAGAAGTATGGATACATATGTTTGTTCTTTTTTCTTTTACATTTTTTTTTAATATCATGTCCAATTTTAGAGGTCAGAATTAAGTATGCTTCCTGAATGTGGTTGTATAAAAAGGAGCCATTTCTTAAATTCTTAAATTACCCAAACCCTGATTAGCAAATTATATAATTGTACCATGGTACTGCCAGAGTATTTTTTTTTTTTTTTTTGAACAAGGGAATTCATTCATACTCTTACAGAGAGAATGGCTTGATGAGCAGTTTTCCTCATACAAGATAGCATTTAATTAGACAAAAATTCAACTCAGGCTCATTGGAAGAATGTGCTTGTATTCTGCAAAATGATATTACGTTGCTTCTTGCATGTTTTGCGACACATTCAAAGCTAAATGTCCAGTGAGTGGTGCTAAAAGCAAATTTAGTTTTATCTAAAAAAGATGAATGTGAATCTGCCAATGGTTTTATTCTGTTGGTTGTTTTAGTGGCAGTTCGGAAATGAAATGTCTGGTGGCACTAAAAAGTCAGTGCTTTATCGGTTAGGTTTAGGGTCAGATTTAGTGTAGGTTCAACAGTATAATATTTTCAAAGGTTATAAAGTCTATAACCTTTAAAAATAATGTAGCACGCAACCTTAAACCTAACCAATAGTGTTAACAAAAACAAACATGCATTTGCACTTGTTGAAGCAACCATGTCATTTTAGCTTGCTTCGACAAGTCTCCTACTGTGACTTGTGTTTCACGGGACTCAAACCCGAGCGCTCCACATAACAAGTGCACTGCTGTACCAGGTGAGATACCGAGCAAGTTTACTATGTCAGAAATGGCAAACATATGGAGCTGGTTATGTTTAATTGACTAATATTTCAAATAACTTATGGCTCATTTCCACAGAGCGGTACGGTACAGTACAGTATGCAGTATTTCCATTTCGATTGTCAGAAGCTGTGAATGGTACCAAAATACTGAATTGTACCTTACCACTTTTTTGGGACCCTTCTGTTGGGTACTTAGCACAGTAATCCGGTACCTAAAGGGTGGAGCTAGACTCACTATAGCACATTGATGGTTGACAGAGAAAAATTTGAGTCTGAGGACGTCAACAGCTCTGGGTTGTCATCTTGTAATTATGACAAACAATTTTTGGTTCTGAGAATTCCACAGAAGATATATGTACATTTTTAAATATTTAATCCACTTCGATTATTGATTGCTATCAGGATGTGAAGAGAGTTTCAACAGAATAACAAAGTCTATGAAAAAATTGCCTACCCTACCTTCAAAGGTCCAGTGTGAAATATTTAAGAGGATCTACTGACAGAAATGCTTAAAGGTGCCCTAGAATTAAAAATTGAATTTATCTTGGCATAGTTAAATAACAAGAGTTCAGTACATGGAAATGACATACACTGAGTCTCAAACACCATTGTTTCCTCCTTCTTATATAAATCTCATTTGTTTAAAAGACCTCCGACGAACATAACACTGACTGTTACATAACAGTTGGGGTGTACACCCCCAATATTTGCATATGCCAGCTCATGTTCAAGCATTAGACAAGGGCAGGATGTCTGGATGTGCACAGCTGAATCATCAGACTAGGTAAGCAAGCAAGAACAACAGCGAAAAATGGCAGATGGAGCAATAATAACTGACATGATCCATGATAACATGATATTTTTAGTGATATTTGTAAATTGTCTTTCTAAATGTTTCGTTAGCATGTTGCTAATGTACTGTTAAATGTGGTTAAAGTTACCATCCTTTCTTACTGTATTCACAGAGACAAAACTGTCGTTATTTTCATTTTTTAAACACTTGCAGTCTGTATAATGCATAAACACAACTTCATTCTTTATAAATCTCTCCAACAGTGTGTAATGTTAGCTTTAGCCACGGAGCACCATCAAACTCATTCAGAATCAAATGTAAACATCCACATAAATACCATACTTACGTGATTAGACATGCTGCATGATGAACACTTTGTAAAGATCCATTTTGAGGGTTATATTAGCTGTGTGAACTTTGTTTATGCTGTTAAAGGCAAGCGCGAGCTCCATGGGCGGGGAGCGTGAGCATTTAAAGGGGCCGCAGCCTAAATCGGCTCATATTTAATGATGCCCCAAAATAGGCAGTTAAAAAAATTAATTAAAAAAAATCTATGGGGTATTTTGAGATGAAACTTCACAGACACATTCAGGGGACACCTTAGACTTATATTACATCTTTTAAAAAGACGTTCTACGGCACCTTTAATGTTTTTAGTGGTGTATAAAGACCTTACATAATGAACCTTAGAATGAGCCATTTCTATCGACATACACAGCGGGTCCCCTTACATGTTAAGTCTCCATTTTCGATATCTTTATCCTGCATCAGCCACCATAGCTTCTCTATTGGCTTTGAAAAGGAGGGGTGAGCGGTGGAGTGAGCCATTGGTTGCAATTCACACCGGTTTTACACACTGCACCTTTAATAGATAATCTACCACTGAAATCATAATTTGTGTAGAAAGGAACAAAATACTGCCACTTGTGTTAATTTCAGTAGGAAACTAGTGAATTGTATGTATACATACATTTTTTTTGGAGTTTCCCAAAAGTGTAGATAGAAGCACGTTTTTTACAATGAGCCTAGGTTGCAAAATTCTGTGTAGTGCAGGATGAGTTATTAATATTTATTGTATATCTGCTAAAAGTGACTTTTCTAAACTTTTAGGAGAGCACTGGCCTATTAGATGAACCTAAAGCAAAAAAACATGGACTAAAAGCCACATTTTGATTTCATGTAGTCTTAAACTCCCCATCCATAGCGCCTGGGGTCTGCAACTGTGGACAAAATCTTATAATGGCAGCATCTTGAGTTGTTAAAACAAAACCAGAATAACAACCATTCTGTTATGACTAAAGTCCACTTTGCAGCCGTTTTTGACAGAAAGCACCTGGGGGCACCAGACCGTAATCTTCCTCTCTTCTCATTCTGCACTCTCCTCACCAAATCAGATGAATTATTAAAAGTTGCGGTTCATTCAGGCGAGCAGCAGCATGGCTTTCTGCCTGAGTGAGTGCGATGGACAGAGTGTGTGCTTAATGCAGAGTCTGTACACAGGGGGCACCAGTGACCAGGGAACGTGCTCAGATGAAACCGCTCGCCTCTGCAGTTTCCCCGTCAACACTGCCAAACTGCCTCAAACAAATGCAGTCAGCACACTGTCATGAGAGAGATAAAGCATCAAACAATGTAAAAACTGCCTGTCTGTCAACACAGAGCGGCGTTAACTCATACAGTCCTTCCCAGCAGAGAGCAAACTGCCAAAACTACAGAGAGATAAACATTAAAAAAAGAGATAAGTGAAGGGAAAAAGGAAAGGAACATTTTGAGAAGATGAATGGCGATGGGTGAGCTAATCCTTTGTCATTGACTTTTAAACTGACTTTTAAATTGACTTTTTTTTTTTAAAGACATCACCAAACTTTTGGGACATATTATGCCCCATTTTACAAGATGTAAAATAAGTCTCTGATGTCCCCAGAGTGTGTTTTTGAAGTTTTAGCTCAAAATCCCCCACATAATTTTTAATAGCATGTTAAAATTGCCATTTTTTGGGGTTGAGCAAAAACGCGCCATTTCAGTGTGGTCCCTTTAAATGCAAATGAGCTGCTGCGCTCTGCCTAAGAGGGCGGAGCTTCAAGAGCTGATTCTCTGGTGTCAGGAGTCAGTCAGGACACACTATAATGTCAGAAACTGCGAATATATGCTGCATGGAGATAGAACAGGTATAGTTTAGTTAAATTACAGAAAAAATAAAGGAATAGTCCTCACTGTTCCAATACTTTTGGAGGGGACTGTATATTGTTTTCTTCCACTATATTACTACAAGCTTGTTGTACCGTCCGAATGATGGGCAAAACTTTACAGATGAGTTTTATGATTTTCACTCTAGAAAATCACTGTAAGAGCTTAATAAAACAGTGCGAGCATGCATTAAAATATTATCCATGTAAAAGTGAATTTTGCATAATATGTCCCCTTTAAAGGTGCGGTAAGTAGATTTTGAACAATGATGTTGGATATTGTTGATATCTGAAATCAACCTAAACAAACCCACCCCTCTCTTCACTGCTCCACTTCCAAAACTCACACTCCACCCTGCTCCGAATTGGTCTCAAACCCGGACCTGATCGCTGCTGGCATGCGAGGTGAGTGCACTAACAATGACACTAAACACCACATTCTCTAGAGGTCGTCAGTGTGCAGTGATTTAACAGCAAAACTCTCACTATCTGTGAGAGCTCCATGGGCGGGGAGCGTGAGCATTTAAAGGGGCCGCAGCCTAAATCGGCTCATATTTAATGATGCCCCAAAATAGGCAGTTAAAAAAATTAATTGAAAAAAATCTATGGGGTATTTTGAGCTGAAACTTCACAGACACATTCAGGGGACACCTTAGACTTATATTACATCTTTTAAAAAGACGTTCTACGGCACCTTTAATGTTTTTAGTGGTGTATAAAGACCTTACATAATGAACCTTAGAATGAGCCATTTCTATCTACATACACAGCGGGTCCCCTTACATGTTAAGTCACCATTTTCGATATCTTTATCCTGCGTCAGCCACCATAGCTTCTCTATTGGCTTTGAAAAGGAGGGGTGAGCGGTGGAGTGAGCCGTTGGTCGCAATTCACACCGGTCTTACACACTGCACCTTTAATAGATAATCTACCACTGAAATCATAATTTGTGTAGAAAGGAACAAAATACTGCCACTTGTGTTAATTTCAGTAGGAAACTAGTGAATTGTATGTATACATACATTTTTTTGGAGTTTTCCAAAAGCGTAGGTAGAAGCACGTTTTTTACAATGAGCCTAGGTTGCAAAATTCTGTGTAGTGCAGGATGAGTTATTAATATTTATTGTATATCTGCTAAAAGTGACTTTTCTAAACTTTTAGGAGAGCACTGGCCTATTAGATGAACCTAAAGCAAAAAAACATGGACTAAAAGCCACATTTTGATTTCATGTAGTCTTAAACTCCCCATCCATAGCGCCTGGGGTCTGCAACTGTGGACAAAATCTTATAATGGCAGCATCTTGAGTTGTTAAAACAAAACCAGAATAACAACCATTCTGTTATGACTAAAGTCCACTTTGCAGCCGTTTTTGACCCTGCTCCGAATTGGTCTCAAACCCGGACCTGATCGCTGCTGGCATGCGAGGTGAGTGCACTAACAATGACACTAAACACCACATTCTCTAGAGGTCGTCAGTGTGCAGTGATTTAACAGCAAAACTCTCACTATCTGGCCACTGTTACACACGCAAAGTGAGCGGATGTCTGTTTATCACAGCTGACGTGCAACAAAATGCTTCACGAAAAATATAGCACAGTTGATGAACGAATGACAAGGAAGCACAAAAAATGAACGCACAGTACACAAGAGTAAATACAAAGTGTTTGTTGTTAGTCGCAAACAGAACCGCAGCTCCAGACAATCAAAACCGTGTTACTCACATGAGAAGAGGAATCAAAGTGTCTGTTTTCAGGCCTTCCCACTTAGCTCTCTCCAGCGCTGGAAAACTTTTCCAATATAAACGCGGGTCCTAAAGCGCTTGCCCAATCATAAACCTTCATTCCAGTGATATTCTTTTGAGCTTTTGTATTGTGTCCCATCTCTTGTTCTGTAGTTTTTTTCTTGCTTGTTCTCTCTCCTAATGCTGATTGGTTAGACGTTTGTTGTTTGTGTTTTTGAAATTCTACTGAGTCCACCTTTAAATGGCTATCAAACAGACACCAAATAATTTTTTGTTATTTTTATTAATATTTATAAATTTGTTATTTTTATTAATTATTGTTTTGTTTTTTCTTTATACAATTTCAGTTATTTTAGTACATGAAGGTAACAAATTAAAATGACAAATGTTTCTTTGGCAACTAGCTGAAATAAAATAAGTTTAATATTTTATTTTAAGTAATGGATTTTTTTATGTTTTAGTGAACTGTAATAACCCTGATTTAGACATTACAGCTCAAATAACATATTTTTCTACAGAAGAATTAATTTAAGTACATTACCAGAAAAAGCAGCATTTTTGTGCTTTTAAGCTCTTTCTTGTGCCTTATCTCATAGACTTCCTGTAATGGTTATATTCACTTATGTTCTGTTTTGGCTATGTTTCACTGTGTTTTGGTTGTGTTTTCCCTGTTTGACCTAGTTTCCCAGTGTGTCTGATTTATGATCCCGTTCACCTGTTATCTCATTAGCTCTTTTATTTGCTCTGTGTATTTAAGCCTTCAGTTTTAGTTAGTTCTCTGTCTGATATTGTTTGTGTTAACGTTTGCTTGCTACTCCTTAAGCTCCAGCTGTTTCTTAAGTGTTTAGTAAATTGTATTTTGATTATTCCTGGTCCGTTTTCTGAGCAATCCGTGGCACTTCCATTGCAAGTTCATTTATGTAAACACATTTTTTTGCTTTTACAAACTGAGGTGAAATGAATTTCTAATCTAATCGACAGTATGTCACTGATGCTGTCAATGGAGTTCAAGCTGTTCTGAAGCCGGAACATTCCTTTAATCATTTTGGTATAAATCATTTCTCGGCGAGTGCCGTGCGTGATGATTTCCTTCTAGCTCAGGGCTTTGGGGAATTCTCACTTCTGCCTTACTGTGCAGTTTCACTGTATTGTTTTGCTATTTTAACATTTGTCAGATGCATAATTGAACATTCAGAGCTAGAGAAAGATCAGATTAAAGAAGCACATCGCTCACTATCATTGATGAATGAGTCACTAATTCTCTTTGATTTCTCTTGCTCTCTTTCTCTCTCCTCATTCTGTCCATCTCTCTGCAGTTTCAATTAGTGCTTCACCTGTCTGTTTCAGGGACTACGCATGTTTAAAGAAATAACAATGGCGGGTGTGAGAGGAGCTTTAGGGGAGACTCAACTGTTTGGATAAGAGCAGAGTTTAATCAGAGCAGCTGACAGTGAGGGAAGAGGCCGTATTAAAGAAAAATGGGAGTGTGGGATACTATTCAGTGAAGTTACCAAGCCCAAGTGTTTTGTTGTCTGTATGTCAAATGTGTTGTTGGCTGTATAACCTTGATGTTACATTCAAACCTTTCTTCACATTTGAAGTCCACATCAGCTTCGCAGTCAAAACTGCCATTAATAATGCCCTATGAAATCAGTTTTATTATTTCTCAAATTCAGTTTTTTCGTTTTAATTTGTCTGGATCCTGGATTTTTCAGGATTCCATTTAAGGCTATGTTTACACAACAAAGATGTACTAAAAACGGAAAGGTTTTTTCTTTGTACAGATGACAACGTTATCTAAAAGATCCCTGTTCACACAAATCGAAAACAACTAAAAACACTGCACTGTAAAAAAAATTCTGTAGTTTTTACAAAATATTTTTGGCAGCTGTGGTTGCCAGAATAATTTTGTAAAAAAATACAGAAAAACTGTGTAAACATTTACAGAACAAACTGTAAATTTTACAGCATAAAATTGTAATTTAAGAAAATTTGAATGTAAACCAATAAATTCAACAAAGCACATTACTACTAAAATCTGTTTTGTACCTTTAACATATAATGACAACCACCATAATAATGCAGGTAGCAGAAGAGAAAGCCACATGAAGAATCAGAGTTCATCACAATTAGCTTTTCCACAAGCTGAAGCATATACTAATATAAAGAAGGTGCAAAGAGTCATTCACGCAAACGCAAAACACCATCATGGTAACCCACAACACATACATAATGCAATAAACATTCATTAAACAACAGAAGATGTAACATAAAACCCTAATGTACATAACTGATAACAAAAACTATTAAGAAACATGATTATTTAAAAAAAATACTTTCAAATGTTGAGTGTCACACAGGGAATTGTGGGAACATCAGTTTACAGATTTTGACTGTAAATTATACATTGATTTTGTCTTTTTTACATATAAAAATTGTAAATTTACAGCATTTTACTGTGAAAATTGCATAAATGTCTGGTTGGAGCTTTTACAGTTTTTCTCTGTATATAATACAGGAACTTACTGTTAACCTATTTACAATTTTTTTCCGTAGTGTTTTTACAATATTTTACCGTTAAAATCACATTCATTTTTTACAGTGTGTATTATTCCTGCCAGGTCAGTAGTTGGAGATGTCACTTTGTAAAGAAAGACTACGTGCCTGTGAACATACGCATTCCTTACAGAGCACTTGCGCCAAACACGCATACCTATAGACTAAACACGAAATCACGCATGTGCATGCGTCACCATTTTTGTCACATGGAGATGATAAATGTATAGTTTTCAAAAACTTGCACTTTAAAAACCCATTTTCAAAAATTTGCATTTCCAGGCCCCCAAAACGGCGCTGTTGTGTAAATGAATGGCCAAAATGTATAAAAAGTTGTCGATTTTTAGTTGGAAAAGGTGTCGTGTAAACAGCCCCTTAATGGTTAAAATTTAAGTAATCAAAAAGCATGTGCAATTAATTGAAAATTTGAAAAAAAAAAATTAGGGCCCAAATTCTTTTTTTTCCATTTTATTTTGTCATATTCCTCCAATTATTTTAATTATATATTGATTTTAACGGATTATATATATATATATATATATATATATATATATATATATATATATATATATATATTACAATAGGGCCCTATGAAATATTTTATATTTTCAGAAATTATGTGTTGTTTTAATTTCTTGAATTTGTTTTAATCCAGTTGTCTGGATTTATCATTTAATCCATATTTAATACCAAAAACAGTGGTAATCAAATGAACAATTTAATGAATCTTTTAAAATGTAATCAACTGAAAATGTACCATCTCCTTTCATTTTTTTTTTTTGGCAAAGAAAGTAATGCACAACAGAGGTTTACTTGTTAAAATTAAAACATGGAAGAATAATTGTGTGATATTCCTTAAACATTCAAATTCTAATAGTTTTATTATTACTTTGAGAAGTACGTTCTACTGTACACTAGTAATATAATTCATACATTTTTTTAATTTAAACCTTTATTTTGATGGGTTGTCATGAAGAGTATCTTATGATGTATCTTATGATAGTTTTTACCAAATGAATCAGTGAAATGCTGGTGAAGTGACTCTCAGAGCTCTGGAGATGAAGTTCATGTGTTCATATCCTCATATGAGACTGCAGACACTCAAACACCACAAGCATCACTTGAATATGTTTAGTAGATCAAACTGCAACACTCATTCAAACAGAACAGACTTCAAATTAAAATTTTTGCACTTTATTATTCACAGACACTAGTCTATCACAACTTTATGTGTACAGTCCTACTTATTCTTCTAAAAATTGACAAATTCCATGACATCCTGCATTATAAATTCCATTTTTATGACTGGATTTCATGATTCTGCACCGTGGAAATCATAAGGCCCTACATTAACCATCTGCGAAACACAGCTCACGTCTGCCTTAACATTATACCAAAGAGATGCTGGAACTCTTGAGCAAGCTTTCATGAACCACATTGATTATTGTAATGCCTTTCCATTGGAATAGCTTCAAAACTCATGAATGTTGTTCCAGAATCAATACAAGATCTTGATCCAGGAACACAATTTACAATTTAATGGCTTACGCAGTGACGTAAGCCATTAAAAACCTTTTTAAAGAATATTTATGTAATATATTTTAAAAAGATCCTTATGTTTTAAAATGAGATGATCTGGGCTGACTCATCAGGATGACCATGAAACCTTGAGCCAGAACAGCCTGAGGCTAAAGAAAGACAGAAAGTCCTCCAGAGAGATGGTGGATAAATATACAGACGCACAAGAAGACGAGAAGCGAGAGTGTGTGTGTGATTTTCATGCCCATATGGAGAGACGGAGACGAGGCGGAGTATTATTGCTGGCTCTCAAATCTTCCAGATGCTAAACACTATCAGCTCTAATCGTCAGGAGATTTAGCAAATAAAAACGAAGAGCACAACAAATCAAAGCCTATTTGAGGAAACACTGCCTCCCTCGTCACCATAACACAAAGTCAATACGTAATATTGCTCCCAAACTACTGGCAAACAAGTGTGGTCTGGAGGAGAGAACGCAGAGCAGTTATATGGCCATTATGGTGGCAGGTTAGACTCTCTCTTGTGGTAATAATGAACTCCATCAATCGCCATCCATTACCCAGCGAATGGCTGGCACCCTCAAGAGGACAGCTCTGTGGTGCCCATAAATCACAGAGAGCATATCCTAACAGAATTACAATATATCCAGTGACAAGGTGTAAATATCCCATTACAAACACGCACTGTGGCAGTATTACATTGATGGAATCAGATAGTAATGCCATGGTACTTTGATGTTTTAGATTGACTTTTGTATTTTACATGATCACATGTGTGTGATAATACACCCACATCACTAGGTGTCAATATGAATCCAACACAACAGACAGAAAATAAACTCTGTGACTAACAAAACTTTATCACAGTAATTCAAGCAGTGTATCGCTACTTCCAGTCCCATCACAGCGCAATCAAAGTTAATGGCTGAATCCTCTCGCCGCTGTTACTGCAGCGTATGTGGCTGCTCCGATTCTAAACAACGACACCCTTACCTCAGTTTTCACGATTTCCCGACACAAGAAGAATTGAGGAAAGCATGGATGAGACTGATACGGTGGGATGAAGGTCCTTTTATGCAGGAGTTTGTGTGAAGTAGGCCTATGCATTTTTAAACTGAGGATGTTTACATCTCATATCTTCAACCTTCTGAAATGTTCCTATAAATGTATTTCCCTTCCAAATGTGCATTCTGAATAAATAAATGTATTTTTCCAAACTACCCTGCCGCAGTCCTGCTCATCTTCTCATTAACAGTGTTTTTCTCTTACTGATCATATTTCATACCTGTTGAATTTACATTTTTAAATGAATTTGACTGATAAACACGAAAGTTAACCATGGTTTTATTAAAGTAAAAATGTAACTATGTTATTTTTTTTTTTTATTGATTAACCGTTGTATTACCACAGTTTTACTACAAATACCATAGTTAAACTATAGTTAGCAAAACCATGGTTAATTTGTGGATACCATAGTTTAACTACAATAACCATGTTTTTTGGTTTTATTCGTAGTAAAACCATGGTTAATTTTTGCAAGAGCGTTATTAAAATAGAGGAATGAATGCGCGGTAACTGCCTTAAAGAAATGTTACGATGTTAAACATTTAATTAAAGCATTCCAACGGAATCAGAAAAAATAAAACGGAAAACACAGAATAAAACTGATTCATTAGGCCCTTATTCATCAGGTCTCACACACACTGCAGCATCACAATCACTATTTTAGAGCACTGACAATGTGTGGTGAAATAATTACGTACGTTTACGAGCCACAGATTTCTCAGAATATCTCTTCTCCTATCTCTGAAAATGTCTTGATTTTGAAATTATCCTGCGGATGTTCATTTTATTGCGGAGTTTAGTCAACTAGGTCAGTGTTTCCTAACCCTGTTCCTGGAGGCACACTAATGGTGCGTTCCAAACGGGATATATCGCCCTCCGAAGGGCACTTTGGAGTGAAAATAATCATGGCCGCCATATTGAAGGGTCGTTCCAAACCGAAGTGCTCAAAACTGGCCACTTCAAAGGGCCCTTCGGAATGAAGGATTTCAAAGGGTACAACTGATGGACACTTCGGGCCCCCATGATCCTTTGCACAGGGAAGTCACAGAATGGGTACAGGAGGTTATAGGAGTTCGATTTTAACTATAAATGTATAATATTTTTCTATACTACTGTAATATTTATACGAGTTAGATTTGGTACATTATTATGGTCAAAACGACATTGTACTTAAACAAAAATACTTTACAGCTCCCTTTATCAGTCCATTCAAATGTAAAATAAAATAATAAATAAACTAACGTTAAACAAAGGGCGCAGCTTGCACAATCTACTCCTCCTTGATTGTCTCGTTAAGATGATGCAGAAGTGCATTCCAAAAGAGTTTTTTTGACCCCTACACCCTTCATCCCTTCGAAGCTCTCACTCCGGAGGGTAAACCCTTTGAAGGGATTAGGGCATAGGGATGAGCCCTTCCGAATGGAACGCAGGGTAACAGTGCACATTTTCCAAATCTTCCTAATCAAACACACCTGATTCAACTCATCAGTTCGTTAGTAGAAACTCCAAGACCAGAAATATATGGTTCAGATAAGGGAGACATTCAAAATGTGTACTGTTGGTGTGCCTCCGGGAACAGGGTTGGGAAACACCGAACTAGGTGATTACAGCAAATTGAAAACATACATAACTGGAAGAATCGATACACTGCTTCGACGAGCACTTCCGGTAACCAATTCCGCTGTGATACAGGCCTTTTATTCTAACACATTTTGTTCATAATGATAATTGTTATATGTTCCCCATGTCTTGATTGGACTGTCTCATTGTTTCCAGGTGTGTCTTGTGAGCCAATTAGCTCCCTGTGTATATATAGCCCTTGTGTTTCCCTTGTTCTTTTGTCAGTCAGTTTTTGCTGTACATGTGTGTAGATTCACCTGGAAACAAAGAGACTAATCAATGAGAAAACTACAAACATGGCACTCGAGACAGGAAGTAACATAAAAAAAAGTCCTGGGGAACATATTGCAATAATCTTCACAAATGAACAACTTTTATAAATTTTGAAGCCCTATTACAATCAAATAAGTAAATAGATAAATGCTAGCTGTAAACAGACTACACCACAGCATGACTTCATCGTCACTGCCATTAATCTTCGAACAACTCTCAGTTTTTGTTTAAAAACATTTTTCCTGAAAGCTTGAGTTAAAATAGTTTGCAAGAGCTGATTATAAACACAGTGAGGCTGTAAAAGCAGACTATTGAATAGATGAGTTTACCTGTTCGGCTGATGACGTTTATTGTCTCCGACAATGTCTGTAGTCCCATTTAGACACTTGTTAACAGCCACAAGTTTTACTGATGTTTTTTATGTTGTAGAATAAAAATAAAATTCACAAACCTTACCTTATTTTCAAAAACCCATTGACTCTGGGATGGTGTAACTGGATTTGTTCATTTCTGGCTTTTGGCCTATAATACGGCATCCCTGCAGCACTCCATAGAAAATTACTGAGTGTACCTTTAACATAAAAAAGTACACACTACAAAAATGAAATACCCCACTGTCTCCTGTCCAGCGGTTCATTACTGAGCTTCTGCTAATTGAATTGAATTTAATTATCCTGGTTAATGCACATTTGCACACTCATGAGAAAAGCCTACTCTGATGAGGGCTGGGTCGTATAGATAAAGAATAATTCCCAGATAAACGCTGATATCACCATATGCCGTGCGAGATTAACACTAATCTTACAGAGGTCCCTGTTTATTAGCTGTGCAGTTAAACATGATGCAAGTATATCAACAGGGTCATGGATCCCAACTGGAATAATTAATTGCAAATCTCCAGGATTTTTCCAGATGCCCCCAACATCCTTTATCCTTAACAAACAACAAATAGTCAATTCCCAGTTATCAGGGTCCAAGCTCTGCTAGCTCATATAGACAATTTGGTGATTTAATTTCCATTAATCTTTCCAAATAATGTGTTTTTACTGCAAAGTTAAAAAGGTAGGGTTTGATGCAACAGCTTACAAAAATACACGTTATTCCAAAGGAGAACTGACATCTGTAAATATTCAACCAATCACAACAGTGCTAAAAGATTAGAGGGATCATATCACCAAGAGTGAGACACTTATGGTGTCTGACATCCTTGGTTTATGTTACACTGACAATTAAAAGTTATTAAAACAAAAGAAAATGTGTTGTGGTCTCCATTTTTATGTTGGACTAACTTAAGCTGATTAAATTGATACTACAGTGTTAGGTTTAAAGGTGCCCTCGAATGAAAAATTGAATTTATCTTGGCATAGTTAAATAACAAGAGTTATGTATGTCTGTATGTCATGGAAATGACATACAGTCAGTCTCAAACTCCATTGTTTCCTCCTTCTTATATAAATATCATTTGTTTAAAAGACCTCCGAAGAACAGGCGAATCTCAACATAACACCGACTGTTACGTAACAGTCGGGGTGTACGCCCCCAATATTCACATATGCCAGCCTATGTTTCCAACATTATGAAAGGCATTACAAAAGGGCAGGCAGTGGAGCAGCACAGCTGAATCATCAGACTAGGTAAGCAAGCAAGAACAATAGCGAAAAATGGCAGATGGAGCAATAATAACTGTCATGATCCATGATATCATGATATTTTTAGTGATATTTGTAAACTGTCTTTCTAAATGTTTTGTTAGCATGTTGCTAATGTACTGTTAAATGTGGTTAAAGTTACCATCGTTTCTTACTGTATTCACGGAGACAAGAGCCATCGCTATTTTCATTTTTGCAGTCTGTATAATTCACAAACACAACTTCATTCTTTATAAATCTCTCCAACAGTGTAGCATTAGCCGTTAGCCACGGAGCACAGCCTCAAATTCATTCAGAATCAAATGTAAACAATATAACAGTATACAATACTCACATAATCCGACGCGTGCATGCCGCATGCATGAAGAACACTTTGTAAAGATCCATTTGAGGGTTATATTAGCTGTGTGAACTTTGTTTAGGCACTGTTTAAGGCAAACGCGAGCTCCGTGGGCGGGGAGCGTCAGCATTTAAAGGGGCCGCACAGCATAAATCGGCTCATATTTAATGATGCCCCAAAACAGGCAGTTAAAAAAAATTAACTAAAAAAAATCTATGGGGTATTTTGAGCTGAAACTTCATAGACACATTCAGGGGACACATTAGACTTATATTACATCTTGTAAAAAAACGTTTGATGGCACCTTTAACAGTGATTTGAACTAAGCACAATAATACTAGGGATATTTATTAAGAAAGCAAATTAAATAGGGTTAATTTTTATTTGAGTTTTAAAGATGAAATGGGGAGTATTTTGAAAACTGGCTTTAAAATATTCAATATGCCATTATTTTTTACATTTTTTTTGTGAGTAGTGGTGCAGAAATTACACAATCCACCTTTCTAAAAAATTCCAAGAATTTCAACGCTGTATGTGTGACTCTCTGCGTAATTGTAGTCTCAAAATCTTTGGCTGCCTTGGCGTCATGTTCACGAGTGTCAAGAAATCTGTGGTAATTTATTGATTGACAGGTGCTGGTTGGAATGCAGGCACCCTTTATAACTGTCTGACATCAATCAGCATGTGTGTCCGGGGCATAGCTGACATTGAGGAGGAGATGCAAGGAAACGAGGACATCAAAGACCAGAGAATAGAGAGGAAAAGATGAGTGTGAGGAGAAGAAACCATTAAGAAAAGGGTAAGTGATAGTTTGAAGCAGTGGCTTTCAGCGCACCAATATTTCATTAACCTTGTGAAACCCAGCAATTCATTTTTATCCTCTGTAGAAGGCATTCATTTTGCAGGGGAATTTTTCATTTGAGTTCATATGTGTAGTTTAAAGTCAGCATGAAATGAAAATTCACTATCTATTTTCTAAATTCATGTTATGGATCTTACTGTGAACAATTCAACTGTGCATATGTTTCATTTTTTTTAATTTTTATTTTTGACCTCGTAATGTGTAATCATATTTCTGGTGATGTATCCCAAGTGGTACTCACTGCAGAGTCTATGATGGCCAGCTCCTCCTCTCTGGACATCCAGTGGGGTGGAAGGATAGAACTCTCCACCTTTCTGGATGCCGAATGGGGTGAAGAGATAGAGTTGTAGCTGGTAAAATCAAATTACCATTGGCCTGTGGCAATTACATAATAGGTAGGCGTGCCTCTGGGGCTCCGCCTTCTTTAATGTGGAAATCTTCTCCGGTTCATTTCTTCTGTTCAGTCCAAGTAAAAACATAAACACACTGGAGAGCTGCTTTATAGTAGAAATTTAAGTTGTAATTCTTCTGAAAGAGACAGACACTTTTTTTGTTTAATACTGTAAAGTTGCTTGCATTAAAGGGGTCCTTGATTATGATTTCACTTTTTCCAACTTTAGTTAGTGTGTAATGTTGCTGTTTGAGCATAAACAACATCTGCAAAGTTACAACGCTCAAAGTTCAATGCAAAGGGAGATATTTCCTTTTAAAGAAATTGCTTTTTAAGGACTACAACAAACGGCTGGTAAGGACTACAACAAGCTTCTTCCCGGGTTGGTGACATCACTATCCCTAAAATTTACATAAACCCCGCCCTGGGGAACACGCAACAAAGGGGGTGAGGCCATGTTGGGCTGCTTTAGAGAAGAGAAAGAGTTGTTGTAGTAGAGTGTTGTTGCCATGCCGTCATTTTAGATTTGCATAAAAGATTAACATGACGGCACATGCTAGTCGATGAGTTGAATCAACTCCACAGCAACAACATAAATTTATCCACTGACCGTTCAGAAATGTCCAGATACATTCTAAAAGTTGTAACTTCTTCCTGAGTCTCTCTATCAGTATCGACTCCGGTTTGAACAATGTAAGGCTGTTACTGACAATCGTTATTTTGACTGCGTGAGATTGTCCAGCTTTGTTGTTGTTGAGCAACCGAAGCCCGAGCTGTTAAAGCTTCGCCCTCTTCTCAAAAGGGGGCGAGGAGTGGCAGCTCATTTGAATTTAAAGGGACACACAAAAACGGCGTGTTTTTGCTCACAACCAAATAGGGGAAAATTTGACAAGTTATAATAAATGATCTGTGGGGTATTTTGAACTGAAACTTCACAGACACATTCTGTGGACAATAGAGACTTATATTACATCTTGTAAAAGAGGCATAATAGGTCCCCTTTAAAGCAATCTATTGTATAAAGTGCTAAAAATAAACATGTGACATTACTGGACTCTTTTTGTTTTGTTTTTGGTGTTTTTTTGGAACTTGCATATTAACTGTCATTGTCTGGCAAGAGCTGGGTAAAGAAAAAAAAAAATTCCATTTTCAGCCATTTCTCTTTGTAACCCTAACCCTAAAAAAAAGAATGAAATGGCATGAGGGTGAGTAATTGTCTTTTTGTGCTAAGTTTAGTTCATGCATGTTTAGTGGAAGATTTCAGTAAAAATAACATCTATTAACTCTCTGAGGTCTGAAAACGCGCCGGCGCGTTTTGCAGGATTTTTTTCACATTGCAGCAAAACAGACTTAAAATACTCCGTCATTTCTTGTCATAGAGACATAAGTAATATATCAATTGAAACTATAGAATGTCTTCTTTTATTTGTGTACACTCAGAGTAAAAACACAATGTTGTGCTTTTTGTAAAATAAAGAAAACTATCATGATGCGTGATCTCTCCCTCTGAACGAAGTCCAATCTGATAGTTCTCAGAAAATGAACTGTAACTTATGAATACTAATGACAAAAAAAATGACACTTACGTCTAAAGAAACGTTGAAATGTCAGGTTTTAAATCGTGCAAGTCAAATCGAAAACAAACATTCTGTGTTTATGTAATCTGTATGAAAAGAGAGCCATGTCAGAAGTCTGTGTTTCAGCTCATTATCCGCTAATGCGGCCACGCCCACCGAGCCAGCGCTATTCAGACGCAAATTCAGAGGCAATACATGCATTCATCGTCTCAATCGTGTATTTATTGTCTTGAAAAGTGTTTATTTGGATGTTAAAGCAATGGTTAGCGATCTCTAGAAGACATGCCGTTAGTTCCTAGTTCCTTTTCTTCTTTATATGAATTTGTGGCCTAAAGGTGTACTCTGACAAACCAGGGCCCAGATCAGGACGCAGACAAACTGGCTAAACCGACCGTCTGCTAGCCGCCTCACGTCACAGAACTCAAATAATTCACAGCACATAGAAACTCTTTCACCTAGATATTATCACATAGAGACTGTGTCTGTACCTCGAACTAGTAAATACAAAAAACTTCAGAAACCTTTTAAGGGTAAAAATTTAATTGATGTTCAAAAAATGAAAATCATAGATAAATCAGATAAACAAATGATAAAGCTTGGGTTACTGAATATTAGATCTATTTCTTCAAAAGCACTTATTGTAAATGAAATTATCACAGACAATAAACTAGACTTGCTGTGTTTGACAGAAACCTGGCTAAAACCAGACGATTACATTACTTTAAATGAATCTAGTCCTCAAGGTTATGATTATCGACACAATCCTCGACAGAAAGGCAAAGGGGGAGGTGTTGCTGTAATTTATAGTAATATATTCAGAATCATTCAAAAGAATTTCAAATATAACTCCTTTGAAGTGATGGTGCTTTATGTAACATTATGTAAGTTGACATTTGTGCTGGCTACTGTATACAGGCCACCAGGACACCATACTGACTTTATCAAAGAATTTGCTGATTTTCTATCAGAGTTAGTACTGGCTGCGGATAAAGTCCTTGTTGTTGGTGATTTTAATATCCATGTAGATAATAATAAAGACGCATTTGGATTGGCATTTGCAGACATTTTAAACTCTATTGGAGTTGACAACACGTGTCAGGACCCACTCATTGTCGTAATCATACCTTAGATCTAATACTGTCGCATGGAATTGATATTGATGCTGTTGAAATTCTACAGCAGAGCGATGATATATCAGATCATTATTTAGTCTCGTGTATAATACAATTAGCCAAGGCTACAAAACCACCACCCAGCCATAAATATTGTAGAACCATCACGTCTACCACTAAAGATTGCTTTATAAATAATCTCCCCGAGCAGTTTCATCGCCTTAGTATACCTGACAACTTAGAAGAACTCGATGCTGCAACAGAAACTATTGGCTCTCTCTTTTCCAGCACATTAGATGCAGTCGCTCCTTTACGTCTAAAGAAGATTAAGGAAACTAATCCAACGCCGTGGTATGATGAGCACACTCGGGCTCTAAAACGAGCTGTCAGAAAAACTGAACGTAGTTGGAAGAAAACAAAACTAGAAGTTTTTCGCCTTTCGTGGAAAGAAAAAATGATTGAGTACAGAACGGCTATAAGAAATGCTAGATCTACTTATTTTTCAAATCTCTTAATAGAAAACAAACATAATCCTAGGTATTTATTTGACACAGTGGCTAAATTAACTAGAAACAGAGATTCAACTGCTGACGTTTCCATAGAGCACAGCAGTAATGACTTTATGAACTTCTTTACTTGCAAGATTGATAATATTAGAGAGAAAATTAAAAACATGCAACCGTCCACAGTTACGCTTTAGACAGTGCACTGTAGTGTCCCTGAGGTAAAACTAGAATCATTCGCCGCTATAGGAGAGGAAGAATTATCTAAACTTATCAAATCATCAAAATCAACGACATGTATGTTAGACCCAATGCCGACTAAACTACTGAAAGAAATGCTTCCAGAGGTCGTAGGTCCACTTCTTGATATAATTAATTCATCCTTAACACTAGGATACGTGCCAAAAACCTTTAAGCAGGCTATTATTAAACCTCTTATTAAAAAACCTCAACTAGATCCGAGAGATTTAGTAAATTACAGGCCAATCTCGAATCTACCTTTTCTGTCAAAGATACTAGAAAAGGCAGTTTCAACACAACTGTGCTCCTTTTTAGAAAGAAATGGAATCTGTGAGGATTTCCAGTCAGGATTTAGACCATACCATAGTACTGAGACTGCTCTCGTTAGAGTTACAAACGATCTACTCTTATCATCCGATCGTGGCTGTATTTCTCTATTAGTGTTATTAGATCTCAGTGCTGCTTTTGACACTATCGATCACAACATTCTTTTAAAAAGACTTGAAAACTATATTGGCATTAGTGGAATTGCTTTGGCATGGTTCAAATCTTACTTATCTGACCGTTATCAGTCTGTAGTAGTTAATGAAGAGATGTCGTATCGCTCACAAGTTCAATATGGAGTACCACAAGGCTCAGTACTAGGACCGTTGCTTTTCACTCTGTACATGCTGCCCTTAGGAGAGATAATTAGGAAGCATGGTGTTAGTTTTCACTGCTACGCTGATGATACTCAGCTCTATATTTCCTCGCGCCCTGACGAAACCTACAAATTCACAAAACTAACAGAATGCATAGCTGACATTAAAAACTGGATGACAAGAAATTTCTTATTATTAAATTCAGAAAAAACTGATATCCTAATCTTTGGACCAAAAACTTCCTCACGAAAAAACCTTGAATACTCCCTAACACTTGACGGGTGCTCCATTAAACCTTCGTCCTCAGTTAGGAACCTGGGTGTGCTCTTCGATACCAATCTTTCATTTGAAAGTCATGTTTCTAGTATCTGTAAAACCGCCTTCTTCCATCTAAAAAATATATCTAAATTACGACATATGCTCTCAATGACAAATGCGGAACAGTTGGTTCATGCATTCATGACCTCAAGACTAGATTATTGTAACGCTCTACTGGGTGGTTGTTCTGCTCGGCTTTTAAACAGACTACAGTTGGTCCAAAATGCGGCAGCTAGAGTTCTTACTAGAACCAGAAAGTATGACCATATTAGTCCAGTTCTGTCAACATTACATTGGCTCCCTATTAAACATCGTATAGATTTTAAAATCTTGCTACTTACTTATAAAGCTCTAAATGGTTTAGCTCCCCAGTACCTAAGTGAGCTCTTAATGCATTATAGTCCTTCACGTTTATTGTGATCTCAGAATTTAGGCCAGTTGATAATACCCAGAATATCAAAATCAACTGAAGGCAGCAGATCCTTTTCCTATTTAGCACCTAAACTCTGGAACAATCTTCCTAGCATTGTTCGGGAAGCAGACACACTCTGTCAGTTTAAATCTAGACTAAAAACACATCTCTTTGCTCTTGCATACACATAACACATTATCAATACATTAACATTTTTCAAATCCGTTAAAGGATTGTTACGCTGCAATAATTAGGTCGGCCGGAACCGAGAACATTTCCTATAACACTAGATATACCTGTACATCAGAATAAGAATGGCATCTACGCTAATATCTGTCTCTCTGCTTATCCTGAGATTTGCCGGGTGCTGGATCCAGGCCGTATCCAGATCAGATGGAGAACCTGTGTCTGGACCTGACTACAACGTAGCCCAGGAGACAATGGGCCTACAGATCCAGTTCTGGCTGCATCTATAATTCAGATTTTTAATCCCCGTATCCACTTACATATATTTATATATAATCTATTTTTAATCTCTATAATAAAAATGTATAATTCAGATTTTGATCTCCATATCCATTTACATATATTATATATATCTTCCAAGGGTTTTTTTCCCTCCTAGGACTTTTTCCCAGTGTTAGCACGCTGGGTTTTTCTCCTAGGGGGTTTTTTCCACCCCTGGGAGTCAGCCGACATTGGCTTAATGTAGCACCATCTTGTATATGTTACATATTACCACGCTTGTTTGTACAGCTTATTTTTAACCACTTCCCTTTTTTCTGTGCTTCTAATATGTAAAGCTGCTTTGAAACAATTACCAATTGTAAAAGCGCTATATAAATAAATTTGACTTGACTTGACTTGACTTGTACAGAGAGCGCCCTCCGGCTGCAAGTATGAATTGAAAACACCATTCCTGAAATGTCCTCTTCTTCTTTAGAATAATTTGTGGACTAAAGGTGTACAGAGAGCGCCCTCCGGCTGCAAGTATGAATTGAAAACACAGTATCCAGCACTCATAGTGATGACAATAAATATTACTTCTCAGTATAGAAAATTTACATAAATATATAAGAATCCATCAATATTTCTCCAAATGTGCATGCTTTTAAGCTAAAAGCCTATATGAAATGCCATAGAGGTAACATAATTGTTCAGACACTTTGCATCACAGAAATACATTATATTTTAAAGAATATAATAGAATACCATTATTTTAAATTGTAATAATATTTCACAGTATTGCTGTTTATGATGAGCTGAGACATTATTACACAGGGTTTTTTTCACAGCCTACCTGACTGAAAGGCCTCATTAATATGCAAGTCATTTCAGGTCATTATTATGTGATTCTTTTGTCTTCTCAGGTGTAAATGGTCCATTATTCATGCAGATTCACGCCTCCACGCATACTGTGTTTCTTGACAAAAAGTGTCTTACAAAAACTAAATCAATATATTGTTTTATATGAAGGAGTAGGCAGCATAATTTTTATTTTATTCTAGTCTACAACCTCCAATACCCAAAAGTCTTGTGAACACAGATTTAATATACTTTTTTTGGTCTTATTTCAGTGACTTAAGTTTTTTGTTTTTTCAATAACCACACATAAACATTATTCCTTCAAAAATACAAACATGTACATACATGTTCCTCACATATTATTGTAGCCTAGTTTGTGCTGAATACAGTGTAATGACACTTTTGTCATTTATATGTTTATGAACAACTGAAAAAAGCACAAATGTCAGGGCATGTCAAAACTTCTCCAAGTCCCAAATCAGCCTCAGACTCCAGAGGGTTAAATACAGATGCTGCAAATGCACATTCATGGAAGTGTGTATAATAATACAACATGTAAAAATCTTTTCTATCATTTTTATAATTCTAATTTTACAGAGGACATGAAAGAAGAAAATGAGCCTGAAACTTAAAAAATGGCCTTCATTTTACAGGATATACTATAAAATATGAAAATTGTCATATTGTCATTTTATCGGATTATTTAATTATAATTATTTAAAATTGTCATATTGTTTAAGAAATTGTTTCAAACATGGTCTATAATGGTGTGAAATCCCCCATGGATGTAAACAGAGTGACACAGATGACGCATGAGGACATTAACATCATGAAATAACATCAAGTTATTCACCTCTAGTAAATGTGATGAACATCACTGGACCTTTTTGAGCCCAGTGAACCCTGTAATGATCATTGCTCATCGTTTAGTTTGGGCTACTCTGAGGGATAGAAAGTTTAATGCATGACAGGGTAGCCAATGAGGATCCAGCTTCAATGGCTCCTCCATGGGATCTGAGCAATTAGGCAGACTAGACCAATCAATCCTGGCCTGGTGAGAGTGTGTGACATACTCAAAATGAAATCAAGTGGCCTGAAGGTTCAAGAAAGTACTTGTCCTTTAGATATAGCAGGCAATGTCACAGATACACAAATCTAGTTGAGACAGGTAGTGGTTATTTGACCAACCATAGGCTTACATTCCTTGTTCAAGGCCACAAATGGATTTTGGTAGTCGGCCAATGAGATTACAGCTTGTCAGATCAAAAAAAGTGTGCTTTTACAGCGAACAGATTATGAATGTAAAAAAAAAAAACTTTGTTACAACACAAAGAATTGCTTTATCATTAACTCCTGCCATATTTGCCTTATTCACAAATGAAAAGAATTAGTAATAAATCATTCTGAATAAAATGTGTGTAAATTCAATTGTCACCTTTGATTCACTTGGAAGAAGGCATGTGAAAAATGCATAACTTTCCCGGATTTAACTTGAGATAACTCACATATTTCAAACTGTCACTTCAATACAACACAACTTCAAATTTCAAGTTGACTAAATGTAAAATTTGAAGGCAGCATCAACACTTACTTTTTTAAGTTGAAACAACACATTTTTTACAGTGATATTAGAAAGAAAGCTTGGATTGTTTTTTATGTGTCATGTTTGCATTATCCAACTGTCAAATGGAACTGATTAACAATATATCATGTTTGTGTACACACAAGAAATTAAAATTAAATAATAATAATGATAATAATTTTAAATCGACTGTTAAGTGTTCCGGTATAGCGGGACACGTGACACTTTTTATTGCCTTTTCCTTCTTTTACATATTTTTTAATCATCATAAATTAGGTATCATTCAAAAGCTTAAACACTCAAAAATTGTGTTAACATGGAAATGGTACTTTAAAACCTTTAAGCGGACTCAACTTTTGTGATATCAGCTTCAAATTTGGAACACAACTAGCAATTTTACTTAGCAACCTCGTAAAACTTAGCAATTTTAGAGTCCAAATTATTTTGTAAAACATACAGTCAAACCAAAAATTATTCAGACATTTTTTATATATTTTTGCTAGTGGGTGCAGGACACTATAGTTCATTTATGTAAGTGAGGATAGCAAAATAAAGTAAACTGTGACATATTATACCCAAAAATTATTCAGACACTTTGATCACCTGACCAAGTTTTGCTTCAGTGTTATCTGCCATAATTAAGATTAATTTTTTCTGACAGTTTTTTTTCTCGTCATATTTTATTACTATATTTTTTTTATGTTTATGTTTAAAGTTCACCTCTGCAATAATCTGTCGAGTGTCTTCAAAAGGAGACCAATCTTAGGTCTGTATTCCAAAGCATTCATAAATACAACCATTTACGTTCAGATATATGTTCAAAAAAGTTAACTAGTAAAGTAAGACTGTATATTGATACAGACTGTATATAGTAAAGAAAACTGTATATTGATTGTTTCTCGTGGTTGTTCTGTTTCTATTTTTCTCCTAATAATTTCTGCATTTCTGTTTTATGAGATCAGAGCAATTTGCAGGTTCCTGTGACAGGTAGGTTTAGGTATAGTGTAGGGAAGGACGATAGTAAATTGAGTCAACATTTAGTCTCATATAAAAGATTTTGTCAAACATTCCTTATCTTTCGTACTTTGTGGGGTCTTCTGGTAATAAATACAAGTTCTCACACACACACACACATGCACACACTCCTGGGTGGTAGGAAATCATTGACGGACAGGTCAAGGTATTAAAGTATTGTGTATATTTTCAAGCCTTGACCTGTCCGCTTCCCCCACTCTCTCAGTCCTAGTTCATTTTCAATGCTCTCCTATACCTACACACACACACACACACACACACACACACACACACACACACACACACACACACACACACACACACACTGTACTGACTGCCACATGAGTAACAACAAGTACACTGCACTAGAAAATGAGCAAGATGATGTAAGTTCCTGTACATGAGCGCATTGTTATGCAGGTTAACAATCTCAGTGTTGTGGTCAACTAACCTCCACTCACTTTCTATGAGACATATGAAAGGCTTGACAGCTACCCAAGAGCTGCCTGAAAGACTTAACAAGACACCTTTAAAACGTGACCTTTAACGCGAGAACAGTGTGTGTGCGTGAATCACATGTTGAGTCTGCTATGAATATGAATGTTCACTGAAGCTTAATAAATGTCATTGTTGGTGCTTCTCTGGTTCTTATCAGTATTTGGACACAGTGACATTTGTCTTTTGCTGTGCTCCTGAACACCTGGCCGTATCTCTTATCTCTGATAACTCGGTCTCAATTAGTGTGAGCAGCCTTCTTTGGCATTTTGCACTTCTTATCAAACTTCAGGCAGCCTGAATCCACACTGTTCCCCCCCATCCAAACATGATATATCAGACACTTTTGACATCTCTGAAATTAAAAGATCCTGCTTAAAATCTTCTTGCAAAGTTGCTGGCAGGGGTAACAGATGGGTTCCTTTCTTTTCTATTATGGAGTCAAAAAAAAAAGGCAGAGAAAAAGATTTAAAGATTTTTGTGACTAACTCGCAGAGAGCATTTTAATTTGTTTTCTAGGACTAGACATCTAAAACACACTTCCTTCTGTTTTAAGTGCCAATGTTTTTTCATGCAATACTTTTAAATATTAAAGAAATAGGCTGCTTCACCCAAAAATGAAGTGAAATTTAATTTGTGCAGGTTGTTTGCACACTTACATTGTGCCCAAAGGTGTTGGATATAATTCTCTATTCATTAAAATGAATCTGGTTATTGAAAATAAATATCAAGAGTAGGTTATAATAAAACAATATTCTGTCTGAGGTGAATCTGTTTAAATTAAACCGCTGTTTTATCTGTATTTGGCACTTCCTGATAAGAATCACAGAATTAATGAGGTCTGTGTTTAACCTGCCAATGGCGTCCAGCAACCTTTCTATACAGTTTTTTTTTTTCACTCTATCTCCGCAGTACATTATCTGATAAGAAACACATCCTTGATTCATTTATTTTGAAAGCCAAGATGGCCTGTGTAGTATGCATCAAATTTAAACTCTTTGGCTGTTCCTCTGTATCCTCTGCTATTTCAAATATTTATACTGGCCTTTTTCATATTAAAATATATAAATTATTTTCATACAAATTATTTCAAAATTATAGAAGTCTCTTCTGCTCACCAAGGCTGCATTTATTTAATCAAAAATACAGTAAAAACGGTAATATTGCAAAATATTATTATACAATTTAAAATAACTCTTTTCTATTTGAATATGATGCTGGAAATTCAGCTTTGATCACATGAATAAATAATATTTTTAAATGCATTAAAATAGAAAACAATTATTTTAAATTGTAATAATATTTCACATTACTGTTTTTATTGTATTTTTACTGTAATGCAGCCTTGGTGAGAACAAGAGACTTTTTAAAAAAACATTAATACATTTTTTGTTTCCATACTTTTTACATCTATACACTTCCACCACTTTGGGTTGAATTTTTAGGAAAATCAGAAACCAGAATGTATTGCAGAACCAATACAGCTGTGCCTTACAGCACTATAATAAAACAAATATAGAAATGTGCTCTTTTGTTGGTGACTTGAACATTTTCGAGCATAATAAGATGGGATAACTCTAAAATTCATCCACATGGTGAATTCATTCATGGTGAGCACTACATACTGTAACCACAAGTACACCAGCTGCCTTTGATCCTGACTTGTGGAATAAATTTGGGAATTCTGAATTATTTTACATATCACACAGATTTCAAACATCTAGGACAATAGAAACACTTCAAGCTTTATCGTAACTAGCGCAGAATCAGAAACTTCATAGCCTGCAGACAGCTAGTGTGGAAGTCCTCCAGGGACGGGACGTTCTTCATCGTGCGTTTATCTGATGCTGAGACAGGAAAGGAATGAGAAATCAGTGCTGAAGAGAGAAGCCATGATACCAGCCCTATCTGACATGGCTGGAGTCAATAGCACTTCTTGCTGGTCACCCTTTAGAAATGGAATTGCTTTTATCAACAACCCAAAGGTCTGTCTAGGATAGATATAAAAGTTTTATTGTTTATACTGAGATGCATATATTTAGAGTTGTAGACCCTTCTGAACGGCATGATGCTTCACAATGTTAGATATGGGTGAACTCTAGGATTATACAACACTCGGTCCGGCTTCATACTACATGTCCTATCCCTATTCTTTTCCACCGCCCGTTGAGACCACATGTCCCAATCCACGTTACTTGGCGATATGCCTTTGTTTTGTGCCACTAACTCTAGGAAAATATTACATAGTGCACCTTTAAGTACTCACCCTCATGTCGCTCCAAACCCGTGACACCTTCGTCCATCTTTGGAACACAAATTAAGATATTTTTGATGAAATAATTTTTTTTAATCTCCTATAGAAAGCAACGAAATTACCACTTTCAAGGTCCAGAGAAGTAGAAAAACATTGTTAAAATAGTCCACATGACTACAGTGGTTCAACCTTAATGTTACTTAAATGTACTCTCATTATCTTTGCAACAATGTGATTTGCTGTTCTTGTTACAAGGCACTGTTGCATTTTACAATTGTTTTTCAACAACCCCACCATATAAAATTAATGCATTACAGCAAGTTACAGAAGCACAATTCTAAGCAATATGCTGTTCTTGTTTCCTTAGGAAATGGCTTTCCAGGGTCCTTCGTGTCAAAGGTTTGCTTGTGGTCCAGAGACTGCTCTGGGCTTCCACTCAGCCATGTCAGAAGGGATTTTTCAGGCTTACACCACCCCAACAGAGAACAAGATAAACAATGATTCACTTCGAACAACAGCTTATGGCCCAGAAGGCTTGTGTGGCCATACTATGGCCTTTTCAGTGTATGAGCCACTGTTGTTCCACATATATTTACATTGAACTCTTTATGAACACTGTGGAGAGTGACATCATCAGTTGCTCATTACCACACCTATAGGGTCTTCCTTATTTGCAAATTAATCCATTGCTATAGGGCATTCCAGATTCGAAAAAGTAAAGAAAATAATAAATATACTTTCCATATAAAGTATCTGTTTTCTACACTTTCTTTCTTTTCCTTTAGCCACCCACACATACTAAGACACGCGCTTCCTGCATCCGAACTGAGGAAGCGGATGTCAGTCCTGCCTGAAGAACATTCTCTCCCCACTGACTCACCGCTAAACCCCGTGATGCTGCATGTATGCAGATCTCACTTTCATGAAAATGAAGTTGGCCTCCGAGC
Organism: Megalobrama amblycephala; assembly: GCF_018812025.1. NCBI lineage: Eukaryota > Metazoa > Chordata > Actinopteri > Cypriniformes > Xenocyprididae > Megalobrama > Megalobrama amblycephala. The sequence continues at coordinate 38,546,982 of NC_063062.1, read as the reverse complement.
CTTTTGTGTTCAAATACTACTGTCAGCTGGGAAATCTGCTACATGTAATCCTCTTTTGAATTTGAAAGGCAATATGAATGATCAGTAAACAACGGTGATGGGAAGATGAACACTCTGAGGAACAACCGAGAGGTAGTGTTTGGGGGTGAAGACTAAATAAACAGGCAGAATTCAAAGTGTCTTGGAGGAATCCTCAGGCAAAGATCGGCTCCTGGTTACTTGGTTTGGCTTTTGTTGGAGAATTCAGATGTGACATCGTAGCTCTGTTTGAAAAGCTAGTGAGCTGTAGACAGCATTTTAAGGTGGTCTCGATGTGAAACTAAAAAAAAAAAAACCTATGCAGCATAGTTAAATGGCTTTCTAAGGGAACTTCTTTTGGGCAAATTCAAAAGCGACATTGCATGTATCCTTCACTTGTGAAAAAGAAGTGTGCTTAATTGTACTGAATGTGCATTATATTATATTTTTAAAATATCGTATTTGCAGATAACACAATATTAACAAAATAAGTGTAAACATTGAAGACTATTTCTTAACACACTTAAGTACACTTTTAAAAAGTGCACTTTTTAATGTCAAATTAAAAGTTTTACTTTAAAGTACATGTCAAATAACTGTTTTAATAATCTTTTGTCATGCTACAAAGAAGTACGCTAATTTTGATGCTTTAGTATGTTAGCCAACACACTAAAGCATCAAAATAAGCATACTTCTTTGTAATGTAAGGTGTAAGGTAATTGATTATAATTTTTTACTGCAGTGTGTTATTTGATATTACACTTAAAGTTAATATATTTTAAATGTACTAAATTGCAACTTCATTACAAAATGCAATTACAAATATTTTTAAATGCACAACATACAGATTTTGATAGAAATGACATTAAAGGTGCCCTCGAATGAAAAATTGAATTTATCTTGGCATAGTTGAATAACAAGAGTTCAGTACATGGAAAAGACATACATTGAGTTTCAAACCCCATTGCTTCCTCTTTCTTATGTAAATCTCATTTGTTTAAAAGACTTCCGGAAAACACGCAGATCTCAACATAACACAGACTGTTACGTAACAGTCGGGGTGTACGCCCCCAATATTTGCATATATGCCAGCCCATGTTCGAGCATTAGACAAGGAAAGGCAGTATTAACATCTGGATCTGTGCACAGACAAGGTAAGCAACCAAGAACAACGGCGAAAAATGGCAGATGGAGCAATAATAACTGACATGATCCATGATAGCATGATATTTTTAGTGATATTTGTAAATTGTCTTTCTAAATGTGTCGTTAGCATGTTGCTAATGTACTGTTAAATGTGGTTAAAGTTACCATCGTTTCTTACTGTATTCACGGAGACAAGAGAGCCGTCACTATTTTCATTTTTAAACACTTGCAGTCTGTATAATTCATAAACACAACTTCATTCTTTATAAATCTCTCCAACAGTGTGTAATGTTAGGTTTAGCCACAGAGCATATAGCCTCAAACTCATAGAGAATCAAATGTGAACATCAAAATAAATACTTTACTCACATGATTCGATGTATGCACACAGCATGCATGACGAACATCTTGTAAAGATCCATTTGAGGGTTATATTAGCTGTGTGAACTTTGTAAATGCGCTGTAATATAGTCGAGAGCTCGTGTGGCAGGAAGCACGCGATTTAAAGGGGCGGTGGCTGAAAAAATCAGTGCATAGTTAATGATGCCCCAAAATAGGCAGTTAAAAAAATTAATTTAAAAAAATCTATGGGGTATTTTTAGCTGAAACTTTACAGACACATTCAGGAGACACCTTAGACTTATATTACATCTTGTGAAAAAGCATTCGAGGGCACCTTTAAAGTATATTTTACTTTACCATAAATGCACATTTGTGTACATTTGGCAGCACACATTAACCATATTTCAAAGACAAAAATATAAAAAGATGTACTTCAGTCCTATTTAGTAGGTTAACTAATTCCATTTAATATAAACTATAATACATTTTCATTTGACAGTAAATAATATGGGATCATGACATATGTCCGAAAACATTATTTAGTTGGCACTTAAGTATATTCATTTAAAGTATATAATTTCCATAATAAGTACTATTTTTTCAAAGTGTGCTACACTCCAAAAAATTCTGGGTTAAAAACAACCCTAGTTGGGTTGAAAATGGACAAACCCAGCGATTGGGTTAAATGTTTGCCCAACGTGCTAAGCAGTTTCATTTAACTCAACTATTGTTTAAAAATTACTATGGCTGGCTTAAAATGAACCCAAAATAGGTTGGAAATTAAAAATCAGACACATAATTACTAGAGGCAACAATAATAATCAAAAGGTGAACATTTATTAATAAGCAATTTAATAAATGTATATTGTTTAAGTATTATTCATTAAACTTATTAATAAGTGTAAATTTATTAAACATTAATAAATGTTAATTTTCAACATATTTTGGGTTTAAAAAAATCCAACCACTCCTTTTTTTTTAATCCCCATAAATCATAAGCAGTGTCTCAGAACAAGCCTTTTCCAGATCCCTGGCAGTATGATGTCACATTAGCCACAGGCCCCGGCCACAAATGTTGACAGACACTGTTGTTTTAACACAGAACCGCCCTGAGCGAGTTCACAGTGAGTTGTACACAGTCCGCCATTGCTGCACTGATGAGAACGTCTCCCAAGCGGTTTAGGTGTTCTGTAGCTGGATGGATTAATCCACATAGCTCTCTTCATTTACTCCCGAAATCTAAACTGCTAAAATGCTCCCTCAACTCTACCGAAATTTGTTTATGTCTGCGCAAATCATTTCACACTGGACTGCCTTGTGAACGAATGTCAATACAAAGGGACAATACAAAACAGAGGTTGAGATAAAAATTTGTTACTTAAGGATAGATCAGTAAACTGTTCGTGATCCAGTGATACTGGATATGGCAGTAACGAAGGTGAGAGCACTTTATTACAGTTCATCGGAGTTGATTTATGGATATAAAGTTTACCAGTTTATTAAGCACCACCCGAAAAGGCATAAGGTTTTTATATATTTGTTTACTGTTAGTTGTAACGAGTGTTTCTGTGTAATTCGCTGTGTATGTTGATGATAATGTAAGGGAGAGAGAGATTTTATGGATAATATTTTAATGCACACTTGCACTGTTTTATTAAAGGTGCCATAGAACGCTTTTTCACAAGATGTAATATAAGTCTAAAGTGTCCCCTGAATGTGTCTGTGAAATTTCAGCTTAAAATACCCCATTTTTTTTTTAATTCAGTTTTTTAACTGCCTAATTTGGGGCATAATTATAAATGCGCCGATTCAGCCTGCGTCCCCTTCAAATGCTCGCGCCCCCAAGCTCGCAACTTTAATACATTGCATAAACAAAGTTCACACAGCTAATATAACCCTCAAAATGGATCTTTACAATGTGTTCGTCATGCAGCCTATCTGATCTTGTAAGTACAGTATTTATTTGGATGTTTACATTTGATTCTGAATGTACAGAAGCTCTAATTATTTAACTATGCAGAGGTAAATTCAATTCATTTCAATTCTAGGGCACCTTTAAGCTCTTACAGAGATTTTCTAGAGTGAAAACGGATGCTTCATCTTTTGTGTGAAGTACAATGAACATCATAAAACTCATCTGTAAAGTTTTGGCCATCATTCGGATGGGGTCCAGTACAACAGGCTTGTACTAATATAGTGGAAGAATACAATATAAGTTATAACTGTAATTGAACTAAACTATACACTTTTCTATCTCCATGCAGCATGTATTCGCAGTTTCTGACATTATAGTGTGTCCTGACTGACTCCTGACACCGGAGAATCAGCTCTTGAAGCTCCGCCCTCTTAGGCAGAGCGCAGCAGCTCATTTGCTTTTAAAGGGGACACACTGAAATGGTGCGTTTTTGCTCAACCCCAAAGAGTGGCAATTTTAACATGCTATAAAAAAATTATCTGTGGGGTATTTTGAGCTAAAATTTCACATACACACTCTGGGGACATCAGACACTTATTTTTCAAAATGGGGCATAATAGGTCCCCTTTAACACAGCATTTTTTAGAATGTACAGTGTACTTATTTTTCACAAGGGAATCCCATAATGCAGATGAGCTGAAAAACATGCAGTGCTTCCCACACATAGACTTTACTTGGGCGGGCCGCCCACGTATAATAACGGCCGCCCAAGTATATTCGGAGACACATTTTTGCTTTTATTATTTTTATCCTCTTATACTTTTATATCCGCGCAAGATTATGAAACCATCCGCGATCGATTAACTAGTCGTTTCGTACCTGCTCGTTATGTGTGCGTCAGAGCTGTTTACTCCCACTAACATTCAAACGGGCGCTGCATTTTGCAAAGTCACAAGGGGGCGCTGTTGCACATTCTACAAGCTCACGCAACAGCGCTTCAGACTGCTTCAAAGTGATTCTCAATCAATGAAAAGCACACATTTATGCCAAGCGATTACTAATGAACTCAAGTTGATGAATTATTACAATGTCTACTTTATGGCCTTTATATAAAATGTTTTAGACGATTGTAAGAATCTGAAGGATCAGCCAGCAATAGTACAGACATTTCAAAATAAGAGTCCCGGTGTATTTCGGGCTTGTTTATAATTAAAAGTCACACGCTAAGATTTTTCTTTTTCTTTTGGGCATTATTGGTATTTTGGTTACACAATAAATTGCATTTAATTTGATTTCCATTTAATTCATAGTAAATTATTGTAGTCTCGCCCACAGGAAGAAAACACTAAGAACATTATTTGACACATATATTATTCATTTTATAAATTTTACTAGTAAATCTGTATCCCATTCACTGAGAGAGACACTACATGACAGCAAGGAGAACATAGGAAAAGGTGAACCATTTAAATGCTGTAATTTCGCATAATTTACAATGCATAATAATGCATAATATTAGTATGTAATTAAATGTAATATGTACTTAAAATTAATTTCAATAAATAAAAATACTGTTAAAAATCACACATTATTTGTTTGTCACATGTAGTAGACCATTTTTGTGCCATGGGAAATAGGAGGATTTTTCGCCCGGCTACCACCGCAAGTATATTTCAAACCTGTGGGAAGCACTGAACATGGATGGCGAACAAACATACAATTCATTCAGTACTGTTGCTATTAGTTTACTATAGTAAAAACATATTCATACGTACTGTTTTTGTGCTTATTAAAATAACATACTGACACCAAATTCAATTTAAATCAATTGTAAATCAATCAAGTCTCCTGCACGTTTCACACAAGTAGTGCTATTTATATGCCTCACAGAGCTGCTGCATGTAGAGTGTTCCAAATCAATCACTTACAAAGTTCCATTTCAGTTGTCTTAGAAGGCAGCTGTCTATGTAGTCAGTAGACAGCGGGGCAGCTCAATAGCTTTTGGATCAGAGCTGTGTCTGGGCTTAAGACTTGTTTACGCTTATTTCCATTTGAAATGAGGCAGCCACACACATAACGCAACAAAAAGTCATCTAATCCAGATGTGATTTTAATCTCCCGCCACATTGGCAGGCCTGAATGGATTATCAATGCCCCAGTGCATCCTGTGAATGTCTCATTCCAAGCAGAGAGTTTCTGCCTCCTGCTGACATTTTTTCATCAATAAAAATTAACATTTAATTCTCATGTGCTCTGAGCCGAAGCCGTGACTGTGCCAGCAGTTAATGGGGCAACAGCAATATTAGCCCTCAAAACCACTGGATCGATAGTAGTTATTACTATTATTATTACCCCTGCTGATAGAATTGCTGTAATTGGTATTATATTTTATGGCCACCATTAAACAGGATGTCAAAGATATTATCAACTGCATGTTTAATGGCATTTTGGATGAAGGAAATTATGTCACATTGGTCACTGGGCTGCATACTGTAAGGTTAAGGGGTTTTGTGCTCTTGTAAGAGGGACTTTTTTTTTTTTAATTTGTATTATTATTTTTAAAGGCGTACGAATAGTCGTGGTAAGCAAAGTCACAAATTCCTACTATAGTAATACCAGTAATGTATGCATAATTACAAGCAAATAACCACAAACCAAACCTTAACCATATAGTAATGTTAGTAAGTACTCCAATTCTCAACCTGTTTATGGAAAATGCAGTTCAACTGGACGATTTCATTTTGGACTTAATTTTATGTTTTGGTGTTGTTGTTTTTAAGTTGCATTTAAAAAAAAACAATTGGCTTAAACATCTAAGGGGCCAACATGTTCCTTAATCAGATTATAATACAAAAAAGAAAACTGTAGTTTTCAGTTTTTTAATGAAGTGGTGAGAATTTTAAAATATGATGGTGTATGTGAAACCACAATAGACAGACATTAGCAAGGTGGGTAAGAGATATTTATGTCTGCTCGATTTTCTTTTTTTCAGAGACAATAACAGAATGAAGAATGTTACACTTTTTTTTTTTTCAAATACTGAAAGGCCATCTTCATGCACAAAAATGCATGTATATAGACACTTCCTGTAAAACATCCTTCCATCTATTTGATACTGTCATTTGATAATCTCTTATGCAGGAAAACACTCTCCAAAGCCCCAACAAAACTACAGTGGAAACAATTTACTCTGTTGTCAGGTAACAAATTACATTGCATGTTATCATAAGCTTTTATCAATCATACATTTAATATACTAAAATAAAGTGTAGTTTACTACAACATACAGCTTTATCTATGCAGAGACGTATTTTTGAATCAGTGGTGGAAAATTATGAAAGATGTATGTAAAGTAAATGCATTATAGGCTACAATCCAGGCCCAACGCAATAAGATTCAACAATCAAGCTATTTTTCTGTCCATACTGAAAGCAAAAATGCATGCAGCAAAATCGCATCAAAGCCTGGATGCTTGACTTTTAGCCCCTGCTGGTAGAGGCCATAACTACACCATTCTGAGGGCTCACTTTTCACTTTCGCTTTCAAGTTCGCAATCTTGTGTACTCTTTGTATATAGGCCTATAAATTGCTAGCATCAGCCGCTATCAATATGTGGGGTACTGAAATGTTTTTATTTTTTTTGAATGCGCACTTGCTTTTTACTCGAAATTCGAAATCGCAATCACGCGTAGGCTGCTCCATGTATAAGATATTTGTCAATGAGACTCAGGATCTGTTGCACACTAAATCCAACACCCCTTCATGACAATGGTGTTCCCTGGTGGAAGTGGTCTCTTTCAGCAGAATAATGCACCATGCCTAACCGCACACAGTGTTCAAGAAGGTTTGAAGAAGATTATGAAGAGTTCAAGGTGTTGCCCTGGCCTCCAAGTTCCCCAAATCTCAATCCAATTGAGCATCAATGGGATGTGCTGGACCAACAAGTTCAATCCACGGCGGCTTCACCTCACAACCCACAGGTCTTAAAGGATCTACTGCCAGATACCACAGGACACCTTCAGGGGTCTTATAAAGTCCATGCCTTGGCAGGTCGGTGCTGTTTTGGCAGCATGCATAGGACCAAAAGCATATTAGGCAGGTGGTCATAATGTTTTGGCTCATCTGTGTATATCACAAATATTTAAATATATTTATTGTTTGTATTTTATTATTTATATTACTTATTAAAAAATCAATATATTATAAGTAGATTTTGCCAGTGATCATTTTCTTGTGGAGCTCTTAAAAGCACAAAGGAGGTGCCAGCAGAGCAATTGCCTTTGATTCTCCACGTATTATAGACAGAGTCACAAATGCACTCCATCTCAATACATGCACATCTCTTATGAAAGGAGTCTTCTTTATTTTCAATGTAATTATTTCACAGTATCATATCAACATCAAGAAATGTAATAGCACAGAGAGATAGAGAGATAAGAAGGAGAGGTGTTCTGATGTGCAACAGAAGATCATCACCACCTCCCTGTTAATGATGCTGTCATTGAAGCTTAGCACGAGCTGTTCACAGGCCGTTAACACGGCTGTGTTCCTTATTATGAAGGAATATGGGAAGTTACATTAAATTAAGCAGGTTGGCAGAACCGCTGAAGAAAATAGAAGAGAAACTGCTTGAGCCATCCAGCAGGAACACAGCTGGCGATAAAATATGACATTTAAAGAAACCACTCCTCAAGATACTGATCAGAGATAAGATTTCCTCTAAAACTGATCCTCAAATTTGATCTGATCTGAAATTCAGTTAAGTCTAAGACACCCATTCTACCTAAATAAACAGTACACAATTACATATTTTCATGTCTTTACTGAACACAGCATGTGAATAATAAATAAACACAGGGTAGGGTGGGAAAAATTTGTGAACCCTTGGATTTAATGACTATTTGGCAACCTTAACCTCTACCAAATGCCTCCTGTAATGCAGATCAGACCTGCAAAACAGCAAGAGGGTTTGTTTTCCCCAGAACTGTGAATCTATCTATTCTCACACTCTAACAGCTTTTGTATTTTTATATTAGAGTATCCACAGGAAAGGGCTACTGTATTGATGCTACAAACCGAAAGGGCCTTGCCACGAGGAGTTTGAGGTCACCACGGCTAATGGAACTTCGATGTCCATTAATCCAGCTATGGAGCTGTCTGTTAGCCTTGCCAATATACTGCAAACCAAAAGACAAGTCAAAGATAAATAAGTTCAGTAGAACTACAAGTAATAAATCATCTGATTTGATGCTGCTTTAGAAAAAAGCCTAACAAAAGGATGAACTTTCCAAAGACATTTTAAAATCACAACTGTTGGGTTACAATTCGGTGCAAACAGCACATTCTGTGGAATAAGCAAGCAAGTTCAAGTTCTCTGGGACTTTCTTTTGCATCCAAAAATATTCATTAACAGTGGAGAAATTAAGAACAACATAGTCCTGTCAAAATAAAACAGATTTACAAACAGAATACATGAAGCATCTGTGGCAAGCATGACTAGCAATTTGTCAAACAAGTATCAGCAGATGTTCAGTGTTTTACTTTGGACGAACATCTGTGTTGGTTAGATATTGTCCTAAGTAGACTAGTAGTCTAGAGCAGGGGTTCCCAATCACATTACTGGAGGCCCCCAACACTGCATGTTTTCCATGTCTCCTTAATCAAACTCTCCTGATTCAGATCATCGGCTCATTAGTAGAGACTCCAAGACCTGAAATGGGTGTGCCAGACAAAGGAGAGATACAAAATGTGCATTGTTGGGGGGCCTCCAGGAACGTGGTTGGGAACCACTGGTCTAGAAAATCATTTCACATCATATGTGACCTGTGCTATGCGCACAGGCTAATTTCGAGCTACAGGCAAAACAAGTAAAAAAATGTCAATTTTGGACGAAATTGAAGTTTTCACAAAAATTAGTTAATTAAGCCCTCATCTACCGATCCCAATGCTCCTAATAGCAATTAAACATCTAAAAGTATCTTTATTTGTACGTTTTCTGAGAGGAGTACCTTTCCTTTGACCATTTTTCTCTGCTCGCTTCTGGACGACTGGCCCTTCCCTCAGCTCAAGTTTGGTATAGTTTTAAAGCACAGCATTCCAACTTTGTGAATATTCATAGCGAATTCTCGATGGCATGAGTCTGAACTGATGAAATGTGATTTTCAAACTCATGCTGATGTTAACAAAATGATCTTCCTCGCGCTGACTGACAGATCTGAAGCGCGTGCACAAAGACGCCTCAGACAGCGTGTGATCCAGATATACATATACACAGAATTACGGTATTTAAAAAAAATCTGTCTTGGTAAGTATTCATGCAAACATTATCTTGGTGGAAAACATCTGATGTGTAACATTACATTAGATCCGTTTGGTACAGTAGGTCTTAATATGTAGTCTGTCTTTCATTAATGTTATAAACAATTGTGGAATCATGGAAAAAAGTTGAATATATATTTTACTATAGATATGGGTTTTGACTAGGGCTGAAACGATTAGTCGACATTATCGACAACGTCGACAATAAAAAATTGTCGACAAATATTTTTGTTGTCGAATAGTCTCTTGATCTCATACGACATATTTGAAGGGCCTGCAATAATGCGGTGTAACCAGTGGGGCGCTGTAGCGCAATACTGTAATGCAGCCCTCCCGGATCCAATTCAATAAAAGAAGTCAGCGCTTTGGAGAGCATAGTGCAAACGAAGTCGAACCCGTTAAATGTGGGAGATTAACATAGCATAAACATAACAAACATAACGTTTAGCATAACTACAGAATACTGTCATGCAGGGCCACCAACTCTCATTCAAACTCACTGTTCTCACGCCACACGTTCATTTTCTCACAAAGTGAAAGATGCATCGCAGAGCAAAGAGGACACAGACAACGCACCGACAGATCAGGTTACTTTTGATATAAAACTGTCTAAGCTTTTAAATTCAGTCAATATTACTACGGGATTCAAACAATACTTGTGGTTGTGACGCTGTTTAACGTTGTGTGGCAGATCGCTGTAACACCTCGGTTCAAGCGGCATGTGAACCTATTCCTCTCTATTACAGCGCGAAATAAACATAAATGAACATCAAAAAGTACTTACTGAACTTACTGAAATGAATCCATCTCTATTGTAATCACTTAATCTGAGTTTTAACCGCAGAAAGAAGTCAATAAAACTTGCAAACAAATATATCACACAAAATGTAACATTTACCTCAGGAAAGCCATTCAGTGACCATAAACTCGATATATATATATATATAATATGTGTGTGTATGTATGTTGTTGTTTCATTTTTCAAAAAAACCCCACATAATTAGATTATATTTTTTTAACCTGAAGGATATTGGTCTATTCAGTTGGCTTGAAAATTATTAAAAATACACTTTTAAAAGCTGAAGTGATTTCCTTGTTTTATTTACTAGTTAAAGTACAGTATAACTCAATATTTGAACTAATTGCTAAAGTAGAATAATCGAACAAAGCTTACTGATTAATCAGTGCAATAATCGATGATTAGTCGATTAATCGTTATAATAATCGATAGATTAACCGATTATCAAAATAATCGTTTGTTGCAGCCCTAGTTTTGACTTGGTTTGTGCCAAATTTGGTGGTATTACCAGGGATTTTAAGGTATGGTTGTTAGGTGATTTTTTTTTTGGAACCTTCGGAAAATTTTAACTCGATTTTTCTCAAAATTGACTGCTGACTTTTGTTGGATTCCAACAAATAATACATCATTTTGAAGGGTTTTTTAATAGAGAATGTGAAAATAACAATAACTCATTTTTGAAAATTTGCTCATTGCAAATCATTTTGCCAGCATGGGTTCAGAATAAGCACATATTAGAAGTTCTTATGAGGCTCTCTGAGACAGAGTGAGTCCTGAACATCTGTAGTTAGACTAAAAAGCAAAATGCAAATCTGCAAATCATCAGAATGATGCTTTATACAAAGGCACTGCTGAATTATAATTGGTTGACAAATGTTCATACGGTGTTGATTCATTTTCTCTCTAACAGCATGGCTATGAAGTAGTTTCATGTTTGTTGACTGCACTGCAGTTCCATAACACTTTGATTTTGTTTCAAAATCATTCTCCATTTTCATACTTTTCATACCCCATTTTCATACGCACTATATAGTGCATACTTATAGAATGCACTACAAGTTTATATATTTTTGAGTGTGTTGACAGTGTTGGGACATTTGCATATTGAGACCTACTATAGAACCAGTGTATTGTTTAGTGTGTAAGTGTTTAGGATCAAGCTAAATTCATTATTACTTTCATGCAGGTCAGGATGAGCTGATTCAGGATGGATGGTATGCAAATTGGAACAGAGCAAAATTTCAAATGAACTTCAAAGAGCATTTCAAACTAGTAACGGTGGCTTGGGCAAGCTTGGGAAGTGGTTCCACTCAAAAGAACATTTCAGGGACAAAATCCTGAAATATTGCTATGGGAGAAACATGTGGTAACTGAGGTTTAAGGAATAATTTACTCTGTATTGTTGAATTATTGAAAAAGTAATGCACACCTTCCTCTCATTGTGGTTTCATTACCACCGCGGGTGCGCATGAAACTTTCAATAATTAAACGCCCCATCTTCAATTATTCCTTACTTTCATTTTTCAGTACAATAATATTTGAATTCTTACTTCAATCTACAAAAGCCAGAAGAATGAAATATTATATAGCAGTTGACATATTCATGGTATAGTTTTGGGCCATGCTGTTACTACAGTATCTTACAGTTACTATCGTCAGAGTTTATAGCATAAATTATGTCTCTGTTTTGTGTCTACTATCTTTATCACATGCCTTAAGAAATATGAAGAGGAAACCATCTTTTACGCTTTGGATAAATAATTCAAATAATAATTTTCCTTCTCTACCCTTAAAGTATAATAAATCTTTCAGCTGCAAAAGGTGTTATGCCTCTCATAAGAGAGTCCCACACAGAAGAGTGTAGTCTAATTGACTGAATGAAACCACAGTGAAATGATCTGTAATGACCTCTGCGCTATAACTCAAGATTACAGCCATCAATAACCGCCATTTATCGCAGGAACACAGAGTAAATCAAATGCAGATGGAGTGAAATAATATCCGCGGTGGTGAGCGTCTCCCCAGGGCCTGCTACGGTTCACCGAACGCAGAGTGGACAAAGCCGCCGACATTACTGATTTTGCCGCTGTTGCATTATTCATGTGAAATGGCGATATTTCACGCTCGAATTATGAGAGCATGTATTGTGCAAACCGTATGTGTACGGGGAACATGATATTCCTAATATGACACGGGGTCGCTCAGCCGGTGGGATGCATTTAGGGCTAATGTCACATAGATCCTCGGGCTGAACTACAGCAAATTAAATAATTTGCCTGTGAGAACAGATCGCATAGAGCAGGTGGGTGTATGGAAATGCACACGTAGTGCTCGTGTCCCTCTGGAGAGGAAGCATATACAACCACACACACATTCAAGGAGCAGAAAAAACATTGAAGAATGTGTTTATGCTATATTTATAATTAGTCATCTGACTGACATAAAAACAATCAGTTCTCTTTTTTAGGTGGCTTAACCACCTAAAAAAGGTGGTTTAAATTCTAAGAAAATCCTTAGAAAGGTGGGTGTTTCCTCTTACAATGAAAGAAAAGATCCTAGTAAAGAAAAAAGTCATTCAGAAAGCATCTTAACCCTTAAAAGAGGTCTTAAGGTCTAAAATTGTTAGGAGTATGGATGAGGACTTTTTAGAGGCTTAAGAGTTTGTTTAGCAGAGGAGAAAATGAACGAGGAGATGTCAAAAAGGAAAGAAATGTGTTGCACAGTCAGTTAATAAGACACTACACATTAGATTGTGCAGGGATCATGTTTGTGACAGATCTTTTTAGAGACACGCTAACGTCTCTGACACAGTGCAGAAATGCCATAATGCCAGAAATAGAAGTAATCACTACATTAACTAACATATTTGGCAACTGGAAAAGTGCAACAATGGGTCTGTTACAACCTTCGATAAGCAAAGTGATCACACAATTACAGAACTTTTAGAACCTCTTATTTTGTAGCTGTTCATTTCCTGTCAAATACATTAAGCACAACATTAACAGCATGATAAATAAAAAAATAAAGTACATACATATATATATATATATATATATATAAATATATGTGTGTGTGTGTGTGTGTGTGTGTGTGTGTGTGTGTGAGTGTGAGAAAGAGTACGGTAAAACTACACTGTTACGGCAAATTACACTTGTATTTTCAAAGTGAAAGCTTATAACACAGACCCTACTTAAAAGTGCTCTTTTTTCCCTTCTTGGACAACCAACCAATCACAGACTTCAAAAGACTGTGTCATACCTAGCAAAGGGGTCAGCCCCGCCTCCTCACTAAGATACAAGTTTTTGTCTTTTCCTCGCTCACAGTTGCTCTCAGATTGGTCCTGAATCACCCTTAAGTTAAGACTCCTACGTAGAAACATGTAAGCTAAGCTTTTAACGAGTTTGTTTGCCCATATAATCTTTAGGGTATTAGGTTAGCTAATTTGGCTTGCTGTCCACTGAGGAGGGGCTCGATGAAGCATCTTCAACTCGAGCTCTGATACACCCCCTCAGTGAATAAATATAGGATGTGATTACATAGGGCAAAGTACCTGAAATGCTCTCATAGCAAGCTAATCTGATAAAAAGCACCAGTCTGAGGAACCCGCAGCTGCTACTGACGATTTAGTGCCAAAACCAAGAAGCTTCTCAAAAATATGGCAGTATTTTGGTTTTAAAAGAGATTACCACATGCAGACTGAAGTTATAGGTAAAACATATAAATCGAGTGGCAACGCAAAGGGGAAGCACTACAAATCTTTTCAGTCACCTCAAAGCGAAGCACAACAATTTGTATCAGCAATGCTCGGCAGACAAATCTTCAAGCACAGGGGAATCAACCCTCGTTCCCGAAAATAAGCAGCAATCCATAGCATCAAGCTTTGAAAGCCTAACACCATATCCTGCAAGCTCCCACCATCATAGAGAGATAACAGAGGCCATAACACACTATCTGGCAAAGGATATGGTTCCAATCGCCACTGTTGGGAAACAAGGTTTTGTGCACCTGATACATACCACAGACAAACGGTACAACATTCACTCTTTGTCCTATTTATCCCACACTGCTATCCGCAAAATGTACGAGTAAACTCGCACCGTGTCATGTTGGAACTGAGAGATATCGAACATTTTGCGTGTACAACAGACGTCTGGTCCAGTAGGACAACAGAGCCGTACATTAGTTTAACAGTTCGTTTTATTGACCAAGATTTTAAAATGAGAAGTCGGTGCTAACAGATGGCATATTTTCCCAGTGAGCACAGTGGGGAAAAAAAAGCTCTGAGACTGCGAATTTTGAAGATTGGAATTTGAGTGAGGCATGTCTAGTGTGTTTTACCACAGACATGAGATATGATGAACCATAAATGGTTGGCCATGACTTTTAAGTCTTTATTTCAGTAGTTTTAATTAGTTATTTTAACGTGTTATGTTTTATTGTATATTCTGTCACATTCCTTCTAGTGTTGATATTATTTAAATGAATAAAGCATTATAGATAAGTTAAAGTATAGATTTAACAGTTTTATGAAAATTATTTTTTATTTATAATACAATTTTAATTTTATGAAACCATCATTTGTTAATTAAAACAATTAAAACATTTTTCTTTTCTTTATCCAGAAAATGCTGTTAAAGGTGACACGCATCAGTCGAGCTAAAGGAATGTGCAAAAGTCTGGTGGGACATTTTTCCCATAGCTGGAAAAAAAGAAGCACTGAAGAAAGAGAGAACTTAACCTGCCAGAACATGGTCTGATCACAGAGTGCCCAACACGATGGGGCACTAAGCAGCAGATGATGGAAAAGATACTGGAACAGCAGAGGGCTCTGTCACAAATTCTCTCTGAAAATCGGAGTACACGACATCTGGTTCCATCTTGGCAGGACACTGAAGTCCTTGAATCTGTAAACAAGGCATTGAAGCCACTTCAGGAGTTTACAGATGCTCTGTCTGGGGAGGACTACGTGAGCATTTCCTATCTCCTGCCAGTTTTTCATTTACTGAAGACAAAACACTTGCTGCTGAAGATGAAGACACAGAGCTGATACCCACAACCCAAACTCTGCTGAACATTGCCACATTTATAGACCCAAGGTTCAAAAAAGGCTACATTTGTAAGGAACAACTGCCAGAAATTAATTAAAGGGTAATATCAGAAATGAAGGCAATTCAGAAGGTAAGAATATTTTAAATAGCAAGAATGATTTGAGCTCATGAGTGCCTCCATAACTTTCTTTTCTAGGAGACACAAGCTGCAGTTGACATCTTATCATCATCATCTGAGACAGGGCCAAAGTGCCACAGCCACAAGTGCAAAGAAGATGAAGAAGTCTTTAGAAAGCCTCTTACAGTCCTCAGTTACATCTGTATCTCCATCTGAATCCCCTGACCAAGCAAACATTGAAGCAGAATTTAACAGCTACGTTCTGATCCACAAACTCCATAGTGAGGAGGACCCTTTGGCATGGTGGGGAATTCATAAGGTCAATTTATTGGATTAGTTCACTTTCAAATTAAAATTCCCTGATAATTTACTCACCCCCATGTCATCCAAGATGTTCATGTCTTTCTTTCTTCAGTCGAAAAGAAATGAAGGTTTTTGATGAAAACATTCCAGGATTTTTCTCCTTATAGTGGACTTCAATGGAGCCCAAACAGTTGAAGGTCAAAATTGTACAGTTTACAGTGATCCTAGACGTGGAATAAGGGTCTTATCTAGAGAAACCATTGCTCATTTTCTAAAAAAAATAAAATAAAAATTGTATACATTTTAACCATAAATGCTCATCTTGAACTAGCTCTCTTCTTCTTTGAATTCCAGCAGAGTAGACGCTGCTAAGTGTATTACTGTCCTCCACAGGTCAAAGTTTGAACTAAATTGTCATATACAATATGCTAGTGCAAGTATATAACAATTAGTTCCAACTTTGACCTGTGGAGGGCAGTAATACACTTAGCAGTGTCTACACTGCTGGAATTCTAATAGAGAAGAAGAAGAGAGCTAGTTTAAGATGAGCATTTATGGTTAAAATGTATATAATTTTTTTTATTTTTTAGAAAATGAGTGATGGTTTCTCTAGATAAGACCCTTATTTCTCATCTGGGCTCATGTAGGATGCTTTGAAGCTGCAATGAAACTAATTTTGACCTTCAACAATTTGGAGGCCATTGAAGTTCACTATATGGAGAAAAATCCTGGAATGTTTTCATTAAAAACCGTAATTTCTTTTCGACTGAAGAAAGAAGGACATGAACATCTTGGATGACATGGGGGTGAGTAAATTATCAGGAAATTTTAATTTGAAAGTGAACTAATCCTTTAAGCAAGCTGGAGCAAAAGTATCTTTGTGTGCCTGCCACTAGCACACCATTTGAAAGAATTTCAGCACCTTAGGCAATGTAGTTACATGTCAGCGCACATCTCTGAAACCAAGCAAAGATGCTGGTATGAATGCTGAAATGTGACTAAGCAGCAAGACATGTTAAGAAAACAATAGCAAAGAAGTTACTCTACTCTGTTTCAAGTGTTTTTGTTTACCTGTTTGTTTGCAGGTTGATATAACTATACCAAGTGGAGCAAAGTGTTGGTGATTTTTTTTTTTTTTTTTTTTACATTTTGTTAAAATATATAATTTGTTTTATGCAACAGTAAAACATGGTTGTTCACTTTCAGAAGTTGCAGTGATGCTTTATTTTCCCTGAAATAATGTGAAACATATGTTGGTTTAGATATAAACTCACAATTCTGACTTTTTCTCAGAATTGTTTATATCTCACAATTCTGATTTTATAACACGCAATTGCGAGTATAAAGTCAGGACTGCAAGTTATAAAGTCAGAATTGTGCGATATAAACTCACAATTCTGAGAAAAAAAAGTCTTCTTTTCCTTAGAATTGAACTTTATAGAAAATAAGAATTGTGAGTTTATATCTTGCAGCTGATAGAAAATTTTTTCATAATTTTATAACTCACAATTCTGACTTTATTGTGAGAAAAAAGTCCGAATTGTGAGATGAAAAGTTGCAATTAGAATTGTGAGATAAATTAACTCACAATTTATTTTTATTCAGTGATGGAAACAAGCTTCCATACCATTAAGATGACTGTTCACAAAAACGTTTATTTCTTAATGTTTAAAACTTTTGTTTTAATTAGCACCAAACCAATGACTGAATTATATTTGAACCATTATTATATTTGAATATAATTTGATTATTCTGAGTGACTTCAGTTCAGTCTAAAAACCAATGCATTGCCACACTGCAAAAAATATTTTCTGGTCTTGTTTTCCAGTGTACTGTATCTAAACATTCTTAAATTTAAGATGCATTTAAGGTATACTAGGTAACTTTTAGCCATCCAACAGGTAAAAAAAAAAAAAAAAAAACCTGAATGCATTTTGCAGAATTACATTGTTTTGGTTGTGATTCGGCTCTGATCTGACTGTGTGTATGAATATGGTTATACTAATGTTCATAAAACATTCACTGCTTAAGAGATTTTAGATGGAAAGGATCTC
This sequence comes from Megalobrama amblycephala, assembly GCF_018812025.1. Classification (NCBI taxonomy): domain Eukaryota; kingdom Metazoa; phylum Chordata; class Actinopteri; order Cypriniformes; family Xenocyprididae; genus Megalobrama; species Megalobrama amblycephala. The sequence continues at coordinate 38,528,921 of NC_063062.1, read as the reverse complement.
AAGCTGACTAGCTGAAGGCATTATTGTAGTGACACCCATTAATATACATGGTATTTCCTTGAAAATAAATTCCACCAGCATTACAACAACCATAATGAAATAACCCTTGACAACAGATAATGCTTTACAATGAACTGTTAGAGAGCTACAAATGGCAATTTATCTGTTCAATAAAATACCTTACTCATCTGTTGAGTAATAAACGCCATCTCCAAGCTGCTTTTCAAAATCCCTCAGTTCTTGCCATCTCCGAAAAGCCAAGCCAATGTTGATTCTCATTTTATTACAAGCTCTTCTTCTTTTTCGTCTTCTTTTTGCCAGCAGACTCTCCTCTTTTCTTCAAACGGGTGATTCCCGGAGGTTCGAGATTTAGCATGCTCCATGTCAACCAGTCTCGCTCGTTGTGACAAATGACCTATGCAGATGGAAAATTATTTATGGGGTGACACAAGGACTGTGAGGAGTGACAACACCAAAGCAAACAAGGATTCAATCATCTATACTTAATCTATACTATAATTACATACAATATATAGCCTCAAGTGGCAATCATCAGGTCCAAACACCAATGACCCATTTGGATGACCGTGTTCTAACTGAAAGGAATCTGGTGTGTTTCCACCGCTGGAACTTTCCACAGGAACTAGGGACTTTGGGGTGGTACTACTCGACTGCAGGGACCAGGTCTAAATGAAGTTCTGGGTAAAAATTTCCCCCTCAGAACGTCCCTGCTTGTGAGGTAGTACTTTTTCAGGGGAACTTTCAGGGGTGGGACTTGGGCGCTGTACATACTGATTGGTGCAGCATTTTATTTCAACCACCATTTTTAAAAGTCTGTTGCGGTGTGTGCAGTAAGAGTTGTTTGCTATTCGAATCAACAATGGAGTTTAAAAATTAGGACAGATGGACCAACGATGAGGTTCAGGCTTTATTAAGCTTATATGCAGAGGACAAAATCCAGCGGGAACTGGAAAGTCGCACACAGTCCTACATCACCAGACTAATCTTCACAGTACTTTAGACCACGATGGGAATGCAGACAGCATCAGGTCTGGGAGAAAAAGGTTCCTGGGAAAAAAAGTTCCTGGGACAAATTGTTCCGGGTAATTTCGGTGAAAACAAAGCTTAATTCACAAAGCTTAGCGGTGTTTGAACCCCTAATAACAAAATAGCTATACTCAGGCACCAGGACACTGTATTAAACACTTCAACGCATTCTAAATGTATTTCAGCTCATTAAGGTGATGATACACAGGGCAACATTTTGAGCAATGTTGCCGGGCAATAATGCCAAGCGATGTTGCTTTTCCATCAAGAATGGGCAACAAATTACGATCTAAAGTATCCAAATAAAAATTTGTTGCCCATTCTCAATGGGAAAGTGCCCAAGCAACATTGCTCAAAAAAGCTGCCCCACATCATCACCTTTAGAGTAGGTATTTCATTGGATCATTACTATATAGAGAAGAGTTTATAACTATTATGTAAGCAGCCTACAGTAGGGGGGAGCGGGGTAAATTGTCACACTCTTCATAACTCCAAAAGTAGAGGCTCTATCTCAAAAATCAAATAGCCACTTTGTGTGACTTCTTCTTCCATAGTCAACTTCCTGGTCACATGTGGTCAAAATCGCTCTAATCTGAGGTTAGAACAATTTTCTTATTTTTTGGCTTAAAAAGTAAAAAATTTGCACTTTAAATTTTATGCAATACAACTTTGTTAGGTATGAATGTTAAAAATTATTATTTTGCACAAAACAGAGGAGACAATAACGTGTCTTTTGATACTTTACCTGACGTGCTATGTTGAGCGAACCTTGAGATTTAGCCAACATTAGCACACATGTCAGTTTGGGGCAAGTTGTCTCAATGACTTTGGGGCAAGTCGTCACATGTGACAACTTGCCCCAGTACAAATAAACACATAGAACATGCTCAAAAAAGAGGTTCAACATGTCAAGTCAGTTATGTTCAGAGATTAAACATGTTAAGTTAAGCGAGTTATCTGCAGTATTCCATTCAGTTATCATGGATCTTTGTGCAAGCCAGAGAAAGTCTGAGTTTAAAGTTCAAAGTAAAGTGGTCTTGCCACTAAATGTGTTTTGATTGAAATGTGTATTGTTTGGATTGAAATAATTGTTTTTCCAAATTCTCTAGGCATGATTGTTTATATTTCCAGTTCTGGTATGAATTTAAAAATTAAAATCAATAATAACAATTAAGTAGTTGTGTTCTTATTTTTAGATAATCTAGTGTGACAACTTACCCGCCGATGGGGCAAATTGTCACAAGTGCACATTCTCTATTCAACAGTCTACAACTCTGTAATGAGATAAGATATGAAAATGTAATGAATACAACATATGTGCCCAAGACTTCCTTCTTTCATTTGGTATGTAATTTATACCATTGTGATGTATGGTGCTCAGTAAATGTTAGACAGTGTGAAAAGTGTGACAACTTACCCCGCTCTCCCCTACATAATAGCAATAAACTCTTCTCTATATAGTACTTGAAAGTTTTTGATGCTTTTAAACTTGATGCACTAAAACGTGATTTATGTATCATCCAAGTAGCCTGTCTGTCATCGCTTGTCCATGTCAAAATAATTGAGATGACCAATCAAATCAAAGTAGGCGGGCTTTATGTTCACAGAAGCTGCTGAGCCGGATTCTATGCAACGGTCATAAAGTGTGAGATATGATGTAAGTAGCTAAATTAAACATTTTATATTTGACAGCTGTTGGCTAGAAATGTTAAATGACCGACAAACATAATCAGGCAAACCAATAAACTTTTGTCTCATGTCGCCATTTTGAATTGTGATTCATGTAATAATTAACTGTCAATGGGGACAAGAAACATTAAAGAAGCTTTTTATTAGGCGTAAGAGCAATAATAAATTTTGTATATGTTGTGAATGAATTTAATAAACTTATTTACCTAGCTTTCTTGGTAGTCTTCAGTAAATTAATAAATTATTAATAAATAAATAATTAATAAAACTAATAAATACTAATAAATAAATAATTCATAAAACATATAAATATCAGTTGACCCTACGTTTTTTACGCAGGTCAAAATAGACGATGAGAAGCGTTGTAGAAAATAATACCATAGAGCAGTGGTTCTCAACCTTTTTTGGGCCAACGCCCCCCTATCCATTATCCAGGTCCTTTACCGCCCCCCAATCACCATTAGCCTACATCATGAATCCATTTTCCAAACCGTGTTTTTGTCTTATCCTGAATCCCTATGACACACCTATAATAAGAGTTTATATTAGGGCTGGGCGATTCATCTGCGATAATGAACGCGATATTGCGTAGCTTATCAGTGAACTACGGCTCTGTCTATTAAATGCCGCTCCATTTGAAAGCAGGTGATGGCGATTTAGCGGCAATCAGGGAACCGGCTTTACTGACGAAATGCGCGTGACAATTGCATGTGATATATCGCCCAGCCCTAGCTTATATTTTATATTTATATTGGGACTATTAGACTGGTTCGAGTCGGCACCGCTGCGGAGTACAGTACCTGCAGTACCAAGATGCCTGCAATTTTGGTTATTTACCGCTAGAGCTCCAAAAGTTACAGACTGCAGCTTTCATAATTAAAATGCATGTCACTGAAAGCCAAATAACAGATTTGATTTGACTGAACAGTGGCAGGCAGCCGGGACAAGCTGGAACCGGAACCTCCGAAATCTGATCCGGCACCTCATTTGGGGGATCCCCCTCTCATATAACACCAAAAGTGGTCCATGTCAGGTTTTGTATTTTCCAACACATAAGCAACATATAAAGCAGTGGCTGTCAAACATTTTTTTTAAAGAACAACCTTTTTTTTTTTTAAATTGACGCGACCAAACCAAGTCAAGTCAAGCATAAGAATACTAAAATATATAATATACATATACAGAACAAGAATAAAAACTTGTAAGTAGCTATAAACAAGCCCAAACGAAATAATTTGAAGCGAAACTGAAAGTAAAAACCGGTGTTCTCAAGCAGCCTCTCGTTCGGCGCGAATTCAAATGTTTCCATATCAGCAATGTATTTGGATGCTGAACTTTTATTTATTGTGTCAAATAGGATTTGTACTTCACTCCCGTTTCAATATCAATGAAGAAAATCATCCTCTTCAAATCAGAAAAAAATGTGTTTGGCAGGACCAGTTTCAGCGGTGGTCACGCTGAACGGCACAGATAGGATACTACAGAGTATGTAAAATGAGCAGTGTAATTTTTTATATGTTTGGCTGATGGTATTTTATTTTGATAATGAACAGGCTGCGATGGCAAGTTTGCAATGAATATGTTGAGTGCGCACGCGAGGCGCCGGCGCGATCACTTCAACTGTTTCCTTATACCAGCAGAAACAACTTAAATACTCCGTAATTTACAGATATGAGTAAGACATTATTCGATACTGCGAAGTTTACTTTTATACACTCACACTAAAAACAGAACATTGTGCTTTTGCAAAATAAAGAAAACAGGATGCGCTTTTTGCCATCTCGGTTTCCTTTCCTTGAACTTGTTTGTGGAGCGCCGCGCCTCACAAAAATGAATCAAACTCAGCAGTATATAGGCTACTATTGGGCACAGTTTTTTCTTTCGCTTTGTTAATCAATTAAGTCAAATATATTTTGTTTATTTATTCATTTTAGACTATGTTTTTTTGAAAATGCCAACCCATTTTTTAAGTCTCCTGACACAGGGTTTGAAAACCTGTGATATAAAGAATACAATTATATAATTACATAAATTATAGACATATAAACTTCGATGACGATGTTTTCTGAAACTTAAGCGTGCAAGTCGCATGTTTTGCATTATGAAGGGAACATGTGACTACAGAGAGAGCTATTTGTGTTGTTGGATATCGTTTTATTGAAATGCTGTGAGGAGACGCAGAAGAACTGATGAAATACTGGTTAAACAAGTATGTGCTCATACACTGGCAGTCTCCACATGAACGCGCTTACGCACAAAATAACTACGAGTTTAAAAATCTGATTTCTATGTCGAGGGCTGTTTGTCAGGCCTAATACATAATGCCATGGTGTTTTACACACAAATGGTCACTACACACCATGAGTATGCCAATGGTTTCCATCACCTTAACGCGCATTTGAACTAACGCAAAACTCAAGATAATCTGCGTCTGCCTATTGAATTTCTTTGATAATTCTGGGCAGTAAAAACGACCATAGGCTGCTATACGGTCATTTCAGCGCTAATGTGTGCACTTAGGATTTATTACACATTTAGGAGAGTATTGCAAGAAGCTGCTTACATTAATCTTACTTTGGAAAAAAAAAAAATACAATCATGATTTTCATAAAAAAATTATGTTATAATTATAGGCTTAAATACCTTGGTATCAGCTTAATGTTATCAATTAATTCAATTCAAATTTATTTGGTTTGTCATGATTAATTTGTGTCCATAATAAGTAAAACAAAAAAAACAAAAAAAAAACACATAGGCTATGAACAATTATTAAATTATGAATGTATTATTAATTATTTTTAACTAGCCTATCTTGAAATTATCCAAGCAGCGTTTTGCGCTCAGATGTGACGGCGAAATTACCTAAATGTGATTACAGAATATATTTCAATTAATTATCCATCAAATTGTCATTTTCTCTTTACAGTCTTGCGAGTTAACAATAATGCCCAGTAAATTACTTTGTGAACAAAGAAAATATTTTGGCATTAGGCATTAAAAATGTAAAGGTTTTACCGTACAAATAGAATTTAGTTTCATTCATTTTAAAATTCGTCACCAGAGTGAATGGGAACATGATTTATTGAAAATATTTGAAAATATAAGTGGTTCTTAAGTCAATACTTTTTTAATGGCTTGTCAACTTTCCATTCCTCCGCTGCGTGGTTCTAGTCAGCGCTGGATTCTAGCCACCACCGGATTGTTGTCAGCGCGAAACACATTTTTGTGCACGTGAATTCATGTCAGCCCTTGAGTGCTGGTCTATGACTGGAAAAATAATCGTTGCAAAAGAAACGATACATAGCCTAGCTTACATGTTGCGTTAAACTGGCAGATTTTAGAATGTTGTAGGCAATTCTTTTGCAAGTAATTACACGTTTAATCTTGTCTTGCCTGGATCTCTGGTGTAAACTCGTGAACGCCCCCCAAGAACACCTGAACGCCCCCCTTTTAAAAATTTTGCTTCCAACGCCCCCCGTTGTTCTCTGAACGCCCCCGTTGAGAAACACTACCATAGAGGATATGCACGTGACGTCACCGTCGACCGTTACGACTGCGGTCACGCCCACTGAGTGGCACAAAGACTTAGCGGCAGCATTGGTTTTCAGCGTGAATGCTGCGAAAAACACACAAATACATCCAAAACGGGAAAGAGCTTTGCGACTGACTGTACAAATAGTTTTGACACAAAACCTGAGGTATATATTTAAAGACTGCTGAATGCAACAGAAAAAAAGCTAATGGATCACTGCAATTCACAGAAACAGCTGGATTCCATCAGAGAAACATGGATTTGCAGTTATCATTTTGTGTCAAATTGTTGGATTTTGAGGTAAAATCACACCGTATATTTTGTATTGTTAACGTTATATGTTGACAACTCATCAATTAAATATTTTATCGTATCTTATATTCTGCATAATTGTGTGTTTTTAAATAAACAACACTGACAAAAACTATACTATAAAACTATATGTTTTAGGGCTGGACAATATGACGATATAACATTGATTTAAGTGATTACGCGGATTTAAACCTACCTATGTTGTAGTTATATAAAATATTCACAGGCAGATTTGCTTTATGTATTTCCCCGGCGTCAAATCAGGCACATATAAATGCCAGGATACACGATTCCTGGCTGCATGTCAATATCCATGGATTAGGTTTATTTGACAAGTTGTAAGGAACACTTTCCAGTCCAACCTTTAGTGTAATCATTTGTTTTACCTGCGTTTTTGCAGTTTCCTCTATTAAATCCAGTCACGCAGCAGGTTCTTTTGCCACTCAGTCCAGCTGAGGGAGCGCGCTTTCGGCGGTAAAGTGAAGTCGATGCATACCCTCTATATATAAATAATGAAAAGACAATCCATTTATTTGTAAATTTGGCTATACTGGTTGTGCTGTGTTTTTGACTCACCAAAAAGAACCGTTCATATATTTTAATAAAATTAACTACACAGCGCGAGAAGCCTTGCAGCAGAGTGTTTCCTTGCCATTTTTCATATAAGCGCAAAATGGCGGAATACGTCCCGCCTTCTAAGTAAAAGAGCCAATCGCTGATTGATAAAATCATTGCGTCACTGCAGCTGCAGTTAGAAGCTCCGGTTCCCATAGAAACCTGAGAGTCGCGTGTAGACACGCCCAGACAGCGCAAAACGGACCAATCACGTAGGAACTGTTCTGCAGCTGTGGAATATCATTAAAACGTGACGTCACAGTAGACGGGTATAAAAGCGCTTACTATCTTCAGTCTGCATCGCTTGTAGTTAGTTGCTCATTCTGGTGTTTCGTGTGTTTGTCATTTGATTCGCGCTTGAGTCACAACAACTTGCATTTCATATATATCATTTATTGCGCAATATACTTATATTGCACAATATCGCACCATTTTTTTTATCTGTACACGACTTATATCGGCACAGATAAATAACAAACCGTTGATCTCACATCTTGCAGTCTACGGTTGCCTAGTTAAGGCTTTCAAAATTGGCTTATTTCCTGCAAAAAAGGGAAAAAGCCAACAACACCGACTCAGGTCAGAGTGAAAACCTGGACCAGAGTGATGAAGTCCCACCTGTGGAGAGTTGGCCTGATGATGGTAAATGAGATATAAATGACATAAATGATCATGTGATGAGAATATGTAACTCTTTTTGTTTACTGGAGTGTGCACTGGCTCTGCACTTAAAAAGTTTTTTGAAGGGCAGTCAGAAATTTAGTGGCACAGCTGAAGTTCAGTTTTGTAAAGTCTGTGACACAATACAACATATACATGCACAAGCATGAATTAAAAACTGAATTGTGCTACAAAATCCCAAAACTTAATAAACTCGACACATGATACAGGCCATTACACACCATCTTTAAGTTCGTATCTTCATTAATTATTTACACAGAAATTAAGATGTATTGCCTCCATATTACTTTTATTGGAGTCTGTATATGTTTATATACATATTAATTACATCACATGATGTTTGTTCATTGCATATTCACATTGACTGACAACTGAAAAAGTGGAAAGAAAGTGTCCAGTGTGAATTCCCCCCAAAAGTCACTTCATAATTAACAGCAAGCTTAGTTGCAGTAATATGAGTATTTTATTAATATGGTAATGTTGATGTCATTACCCTATTTAGGTCAGACTTCTCAGGATATCACCAGTGACCATGAAGTCCTTCCTACTGCAGAGGAACCCATCACTGGTGATCCTGAAGTCAACAATGAATGGAGTCAAGACCCATCATTGGAGGAGCCCATCAGTGGTGACCCCCAAATCGATGATGATTGGAGTGACGACGTCTTCTAAGTTTTAGTCGGTGATTTGTCCGAATGGAGTGCCGACGTCCTCCAAACTCTTAACGCTGTCATATGCAAATTTAATGATGACTCCTTCCAAACTCCTGCCCATGTTGCACCTGACATGAGTGATGACGTCGCCGAAGCTTCAGACAGACTAGCTGAGGACACTGTGGCATCTCAGTTGAGCTAGCAGCGGGATAATGAGAAAACAATTATGGGTCAGTTTGCTAAACATAACCCAAAACACACACACTGTTTAATGAGCAGTTCAATGTTTTATACTTTAAATTGACTTTAAGTTGACTTTTTAGTTGATAAATAACATGGAAATGATATATATATATATTTTTTTTAACATTCAACACGATTTCATTTAAAATTGTATATAGGTATGGGTGAGGATGTATTTTTACACTGATTTTTTTTTATTTTTTTTATTGACTACAACAGATTACTTAAATAGTCCTGTAGTGTGACAAATGAATTTTTAAAGGCACAAATATTCAATTTAGTAACTCAATTAATATATGAAACAGAAAAATCTTGTTGAAATAGTTTTAGTTAAAGTAGGTGCTGTCATTTCTGGTTAACACCTCTTATTTTTCTTTTAACAGAAATCAATTCTTGCTGCTATGAAATCGGCGATCAACTGGGTAAAGGAGGCTTTGGAACGGTTTTTGCTGCGACGCGTTTGGAGGATAACCGTCAGGTATCAATTTTCATTACATAAATATTTATCTAGATAATTATTTTTGTCTTGCATTAGACTCTCTCTTATCAAGCAATCTTAGTGTGTCTTATATTCACTATTTAGTGCACTTGACCTGTTTAAATTGTCAGACATGCTCTACATGTTTGTAAATTTATGAAACTTTACATGCCTGCTCAGGGTTGATAATTGAAACATGCAAACTCTGAACACACAAACTGTAAATAATTCAACAACAAATCTATTTTCTGTTTTTTCATCAGGTGGCGGTGAAATTTGCTTCCAACGAGTATGCAAAATATGCCCGCATTGTAAGTAGGCTGTGCTCTCCCAGTCACTGTTTTCAATTTTAAACATCTCATATTAACATAAATCACAGAAAGATTTTTCCAACCATTATAACAACTGTCTTTCTTCTAGGACGGTTATTTCAGACTCATTCCGCTCGAGGTCGCTCTGCACATGTATGCAAATCAAGGGCCCAGGGTTCCTCAGATCGTCGAGCTTCTAGACTGGAAGGATGAGGATGACCATTACATTATGGTCCTAGAGCGGCCTGTGCCCTGTCAGCCCTTGTATGAATTTTTACAGAGCTACACGAGCACCATGGATGAGAAGTTGGCACGGATAATTATGGGGGAGGTAGCATTCGCTGCTCAAATATGCTGCCAGCGTGGAGTGTTACACCGAGACATTAAGCTTGAAAATCTGCTTATTAACCCAGACACCCTAGAGGTCAAACTGGTTGACTTTGGGTGTGGTGATTTCCTCACCAGCGCGGGTTACACGTCCTTTGCTGGTATGTATAATTTCTCAAAGCTGTAAGGTGGTGAGAAATTATCAAACTCTGGTGATGAGTTGAGAGCCGTTCACACAGGACTCTGAGTGAGTCAAGCTCTCATGAAGCATCATGGAATGGGATTCAGTGTTATGATTAGCATCAAATAATTTCTTTTATGATAACGGATATCTAGTCAAAATGTTGTGTTAATGGAAACTTACTTTTTCCTGCAGGCACAGAAAAGTACTGCCCCCCCGAATATGAGATGTACGGCGTGTATCACGGGGAACCAGCGACAGTGTGGTCCCTCGGGATACTCCTGTTCTTAATACTTTTCTGGAAATTTCCAAGCAGACGAGACCTGCGTATGATCACTAAGAACATCTGGGAAAATGATGGCTTGTCACAAGGTGAGATCTTCATTTCGGCAAAGGACAAGTTTAATTTTGAATCTTACTAGATAGAACAAAGCAACAATACAGGAAAAGGAACATCTGAGCCTAGTGGCATTATAAATGATGGTCTTGTAGATGTTTGTTAAGTTTAAAGTAATAATCAGACATCTCTCCCATCTTTCTCCACAGAATGCTGTGATTTTATTCGCTGCTGTCTCCAGAGCAACCCAAGGAAACAGATTGAACTGGAGAAAATCGGTCTCCACAACTGGTTTAACGGTATTAATTACATTTTAAAGTGACACTGTTCTGGTGACACTACCTTTAATTATGCTACCTTTCGATATGTGCTGCAAGTGTCATATAATCAGATGACAAATTCCAGTGCTGTATGTTTATTTTTAAAATTTTTTTTTTTACTCATGCTCTTTTTTACATTATGTTGGCTCTTTTTGTTTGTATATGATGTTGTGTAATGTATTTAACAATCTGATTTCTTTTGTTGTTTCAAATTGCAGACGTGGAGTAATGAGGAAAGGGAAAAATAAAATAATGTCATTCAAATGACGGGAAGCTCTGCAACGACCATGTCAGGAACTTGATGCTGCCCCCAAGTTCCCAGAGTTTAATTTAGAAAAAGGGCAGGCCAAGGATGGTTGAGCCACCTGTCATCCTGCCATTTCATTGGCTCTTGCCTGCAACAAGATCCACAGCAGGGGCTTCATCTGGAATGTATACATACACGGCAGCAGCTATCACCCTGTAGCCCAAGACTGGTTGCCGACTAAAGCTAAGCAGGGTTGAGCCTTGGTCAGCACCTGGATGGGAGACCTCCTGGGAAAAATGTGTTGCTGCTGGAAGAGGTGTTAGTGTCCTGCAGCAGGGGGTGCTCACACTGTGGTCTGTGTGGATCCTAATGCCCCATTATAGTGATGGGGACACTATACTGTCAAAAAAGCAGAGTTCCTGACTCTCTGTGGTCATTAAATTCCCAGGATGTCCTTCGAAAAGAGTAGGGGTGTAACCCCGGCATCCTGGCCAAATTTGTCCATTGGCTTCTATCCATGATCATGGCCTTCTAATCATCCCCGTACAGTATACTGTATATATGTATATACTGATTGGCTATATAAATTCACTCCCAGAATTATAAAATATATATATAAATTATAATATATATATATATTTATATATATTTATTTATTTATTCATAAAAAAATAAAAAAAGATGCTTGAATTTAAATGATATTCTCTACGACAGTATAATTTATAACTGCTGAAAGAAAAGTGTTTTGCTGGATCATTAAATGTATACTCTCCCAGAAGAAACAGATGAATAAAGATGTAGTAACAAAGACAAGGAACAGTAATAAAGATGACATGAATTCAGAGGTCAGTGGGAGATAAAGGGACTGACATTTAAGAGTATCTACACACAAAAAAACAAATCTTTTTGAAATGTAGTTTTAAACACACATGCCAATTTTATAGAAACAAACTTTTAAATTCACAATTTCCAAAAAATGTTTTGAAAAATGTACAAAAAGTTTGAACGTTTCTAAAATCAAACATTTCAATTTTTAAAATAATAAGATTTTATTAATATTATTATTCATTCGTAAATATCAGTATGTTTTTGAGGAGTCATATGACATTTTAAAACAATAATTAACCTTATCCTGACCTTAAAGGGTTAGTTCATAAATAAAGTCGTAGTTTTTGTTATTTTTGGACCAAAATGTATTTTTGATGCTTCAAAAACTTCTAACTAACCCACTGATGTCACATGGACTACTTTGATGATGTTTTTATTACCTTTCTGGACATGGACGGTATACCGTACAAACACCTTCAATGGAGGGACAGAAAGCTCTCGGACTACATCTAAAATATCTTAAACTGTGTTCCGTAGATGAACGGAGGTCTTACGGGTTTGAAACGACATGAGGGTGAGTCATTAATGACATCATTTTCATTTTTGGGTGAACTAACCCTTTAACCTTACCTTGTCTGATATTTTAAGAGACTTGTTGAACTTTCCTTGTGTAATGTTCAGTTCTGGTAAGTATAAGGACTCACTTATAAGATTAGAAATGTTAATAATCAAGGAAAATAAGCAATGCAGGACATGTCACAGCACAGGCTGTTCTTTCACAAACTTCTACCCTTTTTCTTTAGGGATCTACATAAGGAAATACAGCACCTTCTCCTGCATGGTAAGTTATTTTACTGCACCTCATGCTTATTCATAATGGTCTTCTGGGGGCTCTTTTATGTTTTTGGTAAGTTGTTTATATATATTTAAGCTTAGAGTCAAATAATACACTAAGATTTTTTGCATAAGTATGTGTTTTCCAGAGAAAGTTAGAAATTCAAAAATTAGTGCTAACTGCTAAAAGGGCCAAAGCAACAAGTTCCTTTTGATCAAACTTGACACTGTGTCATGTCGTGTTGATGCTATGGGAATGCTTCACGTGTGCTGGTGTCTAAAGCACATGTGCAATCACAGCAATTTCACTGGCTGCCGTTAGGTCAGGCATAACGTGTTATAAAGACTACAAAACGGCACCTGCATTTTACGTCATCAGCTTCTATGTCTTCAGAAAGCTACATGTCTGTGTTTATGTGTGAAAAAAAAAAAAAGCTTTTTTTTCAAAAAGCTTGTTTGTCAATTGTTTGACATATTGTATCTATTTTGCGTCTTTAAGCGAGGCATTTACAAACGCTAAAAACGGGTGGATGGAGGATGCCGTGATCGGAGCTGTTTGTTTGTGTCATGGGTTTTGTGATAACGGAGATGGAATGTAAACTCATAATCTACGTGACTGAAAGAGCAAAAAGTGGGGCTAGGAGACGAAATCTCCCATGACAACATTCAGTATCGAGGCGAGAAAAGAACACAACCCTGCAGACAACAGATAAATGCCATTATCACTGTTTTCCATGTTCATGGAGTAAATATGTTTGCACGGCTTTTTAAAAATGCTGGGTGCCAGTGTTTGACATGCGTTTGACCAATCAGCTTACACTTACGTCTAGGGATGTGCAACAATTAATCACGATTTATCGTTTGCAAAATAAAAGTCTGTGTTTACGTAATATATGTGTGTGGTCTGTGTATAATAATTATGTATATATAAATACACACATATACATGTATAAATTTAAGAAATATATGCATGTTTAAATAAATATAGATATTTTATATTACATATACAAATATTTTATATATAAATATAACATTTTTCTTAAATATATACATGTATGTGTCTGTATTTACATATACATAATTATTATACACAGAACACATACATATATTACATAAACACAGACATTTATTTTGCAAACGATTAATCGTGATTAATTGTTGCACATCTCTCCTTACATCACTGATAGTTCCTATAGTGCTGGTTTAGACCCTACTCTGAAGTAGGAGCTAATTTAGTTCCCCCAAAAGGAGTTCCAAAACTAAAATCGTTCCTAGTTCCTGCAGTGCGAACACGGCAAAATCCGGGTACTTTAGCCAATAGTTCTATGAAAAGGTTCCTCCGGTGCGAAAGCCCCTATAATCTATGTTTGATCTGTTTGGGAGTGGAGCACACCCTGAGAAGGGAACAATTCGTTGGAAACAACAAAATGCAGGCGCCATTTTATAGTCTTGATGCTGTGCTATCTTGCTACGTCACCTGACCTGACGGCAGACAATGAAATTGCCGTGAATCCATATATGCTTCAGACACTGGCTTATGTGAAGCTTTCCCATAGTTATCCCATAGCGTCAACACCATGACACAGCGTCTCATTCCCTTCTCAGGGAACCAGGTTACATAACCCAGAAATGTTTTGTTTCATTGACATGGAGAAAGATCCTGGCATCCATCTGTGTACAATTTGGAATATTTGTACAAGAGCTATCAGGGTGCAATTGAACATACAGCTGTGTATTGGTTAAGGGCTATGAGATCATCTTATAGTTCCTAAAAATGTAACCCAATGTGACATTGGTGGTATGGTGGTATGACGATGGCAATGTGGCAAAGATGTAAATTGTACGGAAGCCCTAAAAGGCCATGGATTATTGTTATTTTTTCTACCTTGTTTTCTCATGATTACAACTTAATTTTCTTGTGATATCGACAAAACAAAAGTTGTTTTCTCAAGAACATGACTTAATCTTCTCAACATAAATGTTTTTACAATGATTGTTTGATTCTGAAACACACTGCACCTGGATTTTACTGTTGCTATAGTAACGAACACAACTTTCACATGCATCTGATCTTGCTCTTCCATTAAAAAGAGGTGCAATACTCCAGATTTCCAAAAAACAAAACTTTAATCCAGTTGATATAGGCTAAGTACAATCTTGGGATGCTGTTTGAGAAGAGTGTTGTGTGTATGTGTGTGGTTTCCTACAAAGAAATGTAGAAAATATAAATCATATTTCTTATCAATATACATTGAGTGACACAGTAAGGTAAACTAACACTGAAACTGTGATTATTAAAATGGCGTCTTAAAGATGCAGAATAAGGTGCAAACAGAATATGTCATCAAAATTAGTTTTAATAAGCAATAAGTTTAGAATCACACCGAACGCTATTGCGTTAGTGAAACTGTGATGAGTCATGCATCTTGCAGTTAAAACGTAACGATAACAGATGCACTTTCAAGCAAATGAATCATATTCAAACATTTATTAGTTAAGTTAATTAACACACACAATACTGCACAAATTAAAGCGATCACAAAGAAGTAAGGTCTTCATTCTCTCTGTCCCAAACGCATACAATCTGGGCCAATATCAACTAACACAGTAAGGTGGATATATACCGCACCCCATCAGTTAGTTATAGTTGGTTCTATACTGCCACCTGTTGGCACATTTGTGTAACATAAATATACATAAATATATCTGCATAGCAAAGTACTAATTAATGTTATTGACACTTTAGAGTGATAAAGAAACATGCATGAATGAGAAAATAAAAAGCAAGATGTTAAAAAGTTATTAATCGCAATAAGCAGTGAAAAAGAACTCAATGCGGCTCTCGCGCTGACTAACAAACACCCAAAACACACACCTCTCTCAAACAGCATGTGATCCTGAATTCAATTCTCTTTTGTGTCTTATTGCGCTTCAATGGTCAAATAAACACACAATTATATAAAAATGCACATTGTGTGGAGTATTCTCGTAAACACAGTTGGCTATGTCAGTGAGCATTGGGTAAAGACCGGATGTGTGTCAGGCTATTAGTGTCATGGACTGCATTTCCCTAGTTGCTAGTTCCATGCTCCCTAGTCTTTTCTCGCTCCTCATGCCTGCCACAAACACAATTAAGCAAATAATTTTTTTTTTGCAGTGCAATTGGCATATATTTTACTTCTTTATTAGTTTAGACTTTAAATATAGATAATAAAGGTGTAGACTTAATACTATATATATATATATATATATATATATATATATATATATATATATATATATATATATATTCCCCTTTCTCTGTAAATATATAAAAAAGCGCCATTTGAAAATTGCACAATATTTTTTTAAAACTAGTTTGTGCTACACTTGGAAAAACTGCATCTTTCGCAGCATGGAGTATTACATTTAATCTTTCCAAAGCTACAGCTGAATATGTAGCAGCCAGATAATTGCATATATTGGAAAACAGAGTTAAAAACATGATAAGCTCATGTTTGTCTGGGGAGAGAAACAGAAAAAGTGACAAGCTGGAGGTTTCATTTATTTAACTTTCAATCCGAGAACAGAAACATCAGCAACAAATTCCTCATGACTCTGCAAACTTCTTCTCCTCTTTCAATTCGGCTCAGTATGCTCATATTAATGTTCCTGTTCCTCCGGCCTCGCATGCGACTGAGAGTGAAAAAAGAAAAGAAAAGGTTTTGAAACTTATGCACACATTCATTTTAGAGAAAGGTGACTGATGTGTTGCTATAGATTATGGCTTATTCTGAATGCATTTTTTCAATTTTGATGTAAGTCATCATTGTAGTCACTGTATTAAACATTATTTTAATTATTGTAATTGTAACTTTAACACTTAACACAGTAATTTATTTCTCGTGTTTGCAACAATTTCTTATTATTTGGACATAGTTTTCACACTTACAATACTGCAGATCTGCATCATTTTGGTAACCCTTTACAATAAGGTCTCATTTGCTAACATTAGTTAATGCATTAACTAACAATTAGCAATTAGTTCACAGTGCATTAACTAATGTTAACAGATACAACTTTTGATTTTATAAATGTATTAGTAAATGTTGAGATTAACATTACTAGTAATAAATGCTGTAGAAGTATTGTTAAATGTTGGTTCATGAAACTTTATTGTATAGTGTTACCATCATTTTTTTATTAGTCACTTGATAAGTTACATTTGCAAAATACAAACTTGGAATTACAATAAGCTCATTTTTTATCATTAGTTTCCAGGTGTCATTTTGAGAGTCACAATTTGAGATTTGAAATCAGAAATACAGAATGCAAAATATCAAACATCTTATACAAATAAACTGAAACGACACAATTGCAACAGCACAAACGTGAATTTGTTAGTGTGCAATGTATTAGGTTTCAATGAAACATACTATTTTTATGTACTAGATTGAGAATTGCTGTTTAAAGAGTGTTGCTGCATATGTTGCATTACTCAGATACTGAATATTTTTCATGCCCTGTTTGCTCTCAGCAATGCTTGCAGCTATAGATGAAAAATAACATTCACACTGTGTGTGTGTGAACATGCATGTGTGCGATTTAGTGACTTGACTTCACTATCAAGAAGGTCCAATAAACAGCACTTTGAGAAGGCTGTTGGATTACTTCTGGAAACACTTCATACATCTCTGAATAGCTCCATGCTGCTCTGTCTGCTGCCCCGAGGAAATGTAAAAAGAGATACAGATATTCTGTTTCCTCTCCTCCACCTCCATCTAGAGATCACACAGAGAAAGAAAATGATAATAATTAAGAGTGCAATCAAGAAGAAATTTATATGTGCGCAATTTGTGACCTTGGAGAATGTAAGAGGTTTTCAGTCCCATGATCGAAATTTGATATACGAGTTATAATTATGAAGGGTGGAACAGATGCAGGATCTGGTTATGGACTCATCCACCACTTAAACCAAACACTATTTTTAAAAGACTTTGAGAGAGTCATTAAATCTGTAATTACAGACTATAAAAAATTGAACATTAGATGGAAAATTACAGAAAAGTATCTCTCTACACTTTGAATATTGTGTATAATAAATAAAAATAGTTAACAAGTCAAATGTTTAGTACTTTTTTTTAATAGTGTAACATTAAAATGCATGTGTATTAAAATGAAGTGTATTCTTAAAACTGTTTATATAACTTGTTATCATATACAGTATAAAGATAAGCCTTAATGAGTGAGTTCATTTACTCAACCTCATGTCTTTCCAAACCAGGAAGACTTTCGTTCATCTTCAAAAACAAATTAATATATTTTAAATGAATATTTCTGTCCTTCATTGACAGTCCACGCAACTACCAGTTTGTCGCTTCAAAATGTTCATAAAGAGACATAATACAAATCCAGTAGAATTGAGTGGTTTAGTCCAAATTTTCTGGAGAGATTTGATTACTTTATACAATGAATTTAGACTTTTATTCATGTATAATCACGCATAAATCAGTGAACATAAACAGAAGCTCAACTGTACTTGCTTGATGCGTGAGAACAAACCTTTTTGGCTCTTGCGGAAGCTCAAACCAGATCCATTGAGACAGATTTGTATCAACTATGTTTACTACAATGGACCTTTTTTTTTCACAGCAATGTCGGATCGTGGAGCTCGGAGGTCAGGTCCATCGCCAAGGGGGGCATTAGGGGGGCAGTGCCAAATTTACGATTGAGAGCAAAAACGTTATTTCTGTACATTTGTCCATTCGTATTCCATAAAGCATCTTGTTTACAATGTGTTTTTGCAGCATTGAGCAATCACAGACATATCTGTTGATTTCTTGAACGCAATGACCAATCAGAGGTGTTCAAGTTAGTATTGCCGTTTTGAGCGGTGAGTGGATATCATCTCATCATAACAAACAATTACGTAAATAATAGATTCATTGCGCAGTCAGCTTCATTTATTCTAACACCTGCTTGAGATCGTGATGAACTAATATTAGTGACAGCTTTTTAATGATTATAAAAGGAGCACTCTTTGCACGCCAAATCCCACGTACAGTATGTAATCTGTTAAAATGAACAGTACTTTGTGAACGTAGATGCTTTATTAACAAATAATTCATCAGCAGTGTTTATGTTGGGATGTGTAGGTTTTGCAGTGACAACTAACTGTTTCAAGGAAATCTGTTTAAATGTGTTTTTAAACGAGAAGTGCATCTCCTTAGACTTTCTCTGGAGTTGATTCACCCTCCACTTATTATCGGAAAATTCATATTTAACGCATTATTACACAAAACGGAACCTGAAACATAATTAGGCTATATCTATAAACGACTATCACTCAGAGACCCACCTCCTTCAACTACCTTCAATGGTAAGTACATGTAACCCCTCCAGTTTGCACCTGCCCGCTCCAAGCGGGATGCGAACCTGGGCCAGCCTACGTCCGTTACACTCACCCCCCTAAACCTCAATCCCATCCGGGTCATGGCACCAATGTGGCCCCTCCAGTTCACACCTGCCCGCTCCAAGCGGGACGCGAACCTGGGCCCGTCCGCATGGGAGTCGGACGCTCTAACAAGGAGGCTAAAGGCTGCAAACTCTAGCGTCAGTCGCTAGAGCATCTCTTGAGAACAGGGGAGTGAGATTTACATGCACAGCACTTACCAGCCTATGTCCGTTACATACACATACAAGTCTTTGTTACACATCATTATGCTACAGATGTACATATTTTATTGCTATTTGATATTTGTTTTTATCATTGTGTGGTCGGAGGAAATGAAAAGCTTTGGTGCGTTGTGTTTACGAAGTATATAGGCATAATGCAAAAGGTGTAGTTTGTAGGATGGACTATCTTGTTTTTTTGGTGTTAAAGGATTAGTTCACCAAAAATGAAAATTATCCCATGATTTACTCACCCTCAAGCCAGGTGTATATGTCTATATTCTTTCAGACGAACACAATATGAGATATATTTAAAAATTTCCTGGCTCTCCAAAGATTTATAATGGTAGTGAATGGGGGCGTGTTTCATCCATCGTTGTGTAATTGGATAAATAAAAGCCTAAATTAAATTCTGTTTATCATGATGGTGAGTAAATGATGACAGAATTTTCATTTTTGTGTGAACTATCCCTTTAAGGCCATTTCTAAACAAAAGAACACAATCTTTCCATTACAGCCTTTCATCTCTTGTCAGTGGGAGTCTGGAGTGCAGTGTGAAAGAAGAGAATATATTTCCTTTCTATTTTTATCGACCTACCACCAAATAACAAGTGAACATCTCCTTTCCATCTCAGTCTGAAAGAAATCATACTGCAGGCTCCATCTCAGCCTCTTTTCAGACAATATTTACTGAAATGGTCCCTGGAGGGAAAGTATCATAGCAGAGACCCAGCAGGAAAGTGCGGTAGACCTGAACAAAAGAAATACATGAACAGCTCTTTTCACATCTTCCATGATTATGTTTGCTAATTGAGATTGCAAACACCTAGAATAATCACCACCTTTCGCCCCGCTAGCGACAGCCCTGATTTCAAGTGTGAAAAGTTCTTAAGAGGCCTAATTTAAAGTCTGACCATTTATTTAGGGCCAGGTATTTGTACAGATTTTCATGTTTCTAAATCTGTGCATAATACAGTGCTGGTCAGAATTATTGGCACCCTTGGTAAATATGATCAAAGATGACTGTAAAAATAAGTCTGCATTGTTTATCCTTTTGATCTTTAATTCATAAAATTAGCAAAAGTCTAACCTTTCATTGAAGAAAAAGAATTGAAAGTGGGGGGAAAGTCACATTATGAAATAAATGTTTATCTACAAAACACCTTGGCCACAATTATTGGCACCCTTTTATTCAATAATTTTTGCAACCTCCTTTTGCCAAGAGAACAGCTCTGAGTCTTCTTCTATAATGCCTGATGAGTTTGGAGAACACCTGACAAGAGATCAGAGATCATTCCTTCATGCAGAATCTCTCCAGATCCTTCAGATTCCAGCTCCATGTTAATGTTTCTTCTCTTCAGTTCACTCTACTAATTTTCTTTAGGGTTCAGGTCGGGGGACTGAGACGGCCATGGCAGAAGCTTCATTTTGGTCTCATTGACACATTTTTGTGTTGGATTTTGATGTTTGTTTTGGATCATTGTCCTAATGGAAGATCCAACCATGGCCCATTGTTGGATTTCAAGCAGAAGCGGTCAGGTTTTGAATTTTTATCTGTTGGTATTTGATAGAATCCATGATACCATGTATCTGAACAAGTTGTCCAGGACCTCCAGCAGAAAAATAGGCCCACAACATTAAAGATCCAGCAGTATATTTAACTGTGGGCATGGGGTACTTTTTATCCATGTGTGCACCAAACCCATCTGGTGGGTTTGCTGTCAAGAAGCTCTTGTTTTAGTTTCATCTGACCACAGAAGCCGGTCCCATTTGAAGTTCCAGTCTTGACTGACAACTGAATATGCTGGAGATTGTTTCTGGATGAGAGCAGAGGATTTTTCTTGTAACCCTCCCGAACAACTTGTGGGGATGCAGGTGCTGTTTGATAATTTTTTTAGGCTTTCTGAGACTCAAGATTCAACAAATCTCTGCAATTCTCCAGCTGTGATCCTTGGAGAGTCTTTGTCCACTCAAACTTTCCTCCTCACCATGCATTACTACGATTTAGACACTTGTCCTCTTCCAGGCAGATTTGTAACATCTTTAGTTGTTTGAAATTTCTTAATTATTGCCCTGATAGTGGAAATGGGGATTTTCAATGTTTAGCTATTTTTTTACAGCCACTTTCTATTTTGTGAAGCTCAACAATCTTTTGCTGCACATCAGCAAAAGATTGTTGAGCTTATTCTTGAGTGCTTCTTGATTGTTGAGCTTATTCCACATATTCTTTGGTTTTACTCATTGTGATGAATGTTTAAGGGAATTTGGCCTTTGTGTTTCCTCATGTTTCCTCATGTTTATACTCCCGCGGAACAGGAAGTCATGGCTGGACAATTTCATGTTCATGATCACCCTAGTGTGCTACAAAATGTAAATATTAATGGGAATATACTTCAGAGATATTTTACTCATAAAATATTCTAGGGGTGCCAATAATTGTGGCCCAAGTGTTTTGTAGATAAACATTTATTTCATAATCTGATTTTCCCCCCACTTTCAATTCTTTTCCTTCAATGAAATGTCAGATTTTTTCTAATTTTATGAATTAAAGATCAAAAGGATAAACAATTCAGATTTATTTTTACAGTCATTTTTGATCATATTTACCAAGGGTGCCAATAATTCTGACCACCACTGTAAATACTTCTAGCGTTAAAGGCACAATATGTAAGATTTTTGGATTAAAATATCCAAAAGCCACTAGAACAATGTTATATATTTTGTTGACTTGCATACTTACATGATCCCAAATGTTTCCAAGAATGTTTAAATCCTGAGAAATAAGTCATTTTTACATAGGACATGGACCATGTCTATGCATCGCCTATCAATGACATCATACCCACGTTACCCTTGATTTCTCGTTTTATTTTGTAGAAACCATGGAAACACCAAAGACGCTTTAATATATTACTGTATGTGTTTTATTAGACAGGTGAGCAGGTTAACACAGTAAGTCTTATTTTTTAAATCTCGTTTTCTTGATTTACCGCGAGTACCATGTTTTAACATGCCTAATATCGATCTAGCTTACTGCAGTGTGCAACAAGTGTCTCATAGTAGCCGCCGAGCAACGCACAGAGTGGCATTATAACAGCTTTCAACACACAAATGTATCTCATATGATAAAACAGCGCTGTGTTACCCCACATACATGACCGGAAGAAGCGGAAGAGGCGATTGTAAAATAATAAAAGCTTGTCTCTCATTAGCAATCGCTCCAGCGGCCTCGTTCTACTCCAACAGCTTTCAGCCGCACCCTGCTTCATCCTACAGTAATGTTAATAAATCTTTAATACATCCGCTCATCCATGAATATGATTTCTGCCCGAGTCCGGTCGGATTCTTTTCCACTCGCTGTAGATGTGAAGACAACAACTCCCATGATTCTGCGAAATCAAGGTGTCACCAAGCTACTTGAATAAGCGACCTCTAGCGGCGAAAAATTAGATATTGTGCCTTTAATATACTGTCAATTTGTCTATATTGTTTGTTTCAGAAAAATAACAGCTCACTCTTGCTAGAGGTTGTAGCTCATTGGCAATAATTAATCTACATTGCTTAACAGTCTATTGGATTCCCAGCCTTAAAAAGACCTTCATCAGTCAGTGATCCAAAGTCATTAGTTATGTTGTGCAGCAGACCATTAGAGGAAACCGAGTGTATCCAAGTCTGCGCTATTTTATCGGGCATCACATGTACACCATGATTGACGACCTTCACCACTGGCATCAGTGCTTTAGGAAATTGATGTTATAATAGTTAACAAATAAGTGAATGAATATAGATGCAAAAAATCTGCTCTGATGAGCATACTGGTATTGCATTTTCAGATCACTTTTAATAAAAAAGTATGCCATTTAATTACTTTTTGATAGTGGCCATCTGTTAGCTGTAATGTGCTAATTGGCAACTGAATCAGTCCATTGAGTTGACAAGTAAGATGATCACACACACTCACACAAGCCAATGCGTATATAGCAGTAGGTTCGTGCGTGATTCATTTTAAACAGCCTGAGGAGCTCTTCCGCTCACATTTCCTCTAAACCAATTAAAATCTATAACTCCACACATAGCTCTCCTCACGTCTCTTCAGCTTTTCAATTATATTTTATTCAAGGCACTATGAAGGATTAAACCATAATGAATTGTTTGCATGAGAGTTAGGTATATTTTATTCACTATAAACCTGTAAAAGAATGTTTTGATTGATAGAACAGAAATGCCTTGGATGAGCTACTGAGACGTCGGTTTCAGCCTATTTCATTTCAAGTGGAGCTGGGAAAAATATCATACAACTTCTGAGTGCATGAATGTATTTATGAGTGAGAAACTATTCTAGATGATAGACATGGAAAGAGATTTGTTGATTTTAATGGCTTATCAGAAAAATAAAAATCTTTGGAAGTGACCAATAGACACTTATCACTCCTCACAGTCTGCCATCTCAGATCTGATCCAAACTTTTCACCAGAAAAAGTACTGTGATTGTTATCTATGGTGATTGTGTAACATTTTGTGTGTGTTCTCCTACACATAAATGAGTAATACAATATGAAAGCAGAGGCAGAACAGTCTGTTTATGTAATTCTTGTCCTCACTGGAGCTATGCATGCATGAACTTTCTATTGAAAGACCCAAAGGGACAAACACACAATCATACACATTCACAGGGTGAAGTCACTCCATGAACTGCTTTCCACTTCACTGGATGTTTATTCATGATGAATCATATCGAATTTGGTCTTTCTGAGATAAAAAAACATCATTGTACTATGAAAACATACTGTAACTTTCTACTGTAAATTCCTCCCCTTGTAAAAAAAAAAAAAAATGAATAAAAAAAACTTACTTACTTTTAAAAAAGAGTACCTACTTTTTACAGAAATAATATACTTTAAAAGAATATACTTAAGTGCTGACTGAATGCAATGTTTTAGGATACCTGAATGTTATTTAATAAATGAAAATGCATTATTGTTTAAATTTATATTAAATGCAATTAGTTGAACTTAAGACCCAATTTCCAACCCCCTTTCCAAAAGAGGGCGGAGCTTTAACAGCTTGTGTTTCGGTTGCTCAACAACAACAAAGCTGGAGAATCTCACGCAGCCAAAATGAGGATTGTCAGTAACGGTGTTCGGCCTTGCATTGTTCAAACTGGACACTGATGGAGAGACTCAGGAAGAAGTTACAACTTTTAGAATGCATCTGGATGTTTCTGAATGGTTAGTGGATACATTTATGTAGTTGCTGTGAAGTTGATTCAACTCATCGACTAGCATGTGTTGTCATGTTAATCTTTTGTGCAAATCCAGCGTTGAATTGACCTTCGTGAAGCAGTCCGGCATGACAACAACATTCTACTACAACAACTCTTCCTCTTCTCTAAAGCAGCCCAACATGGCCTCACCCCCTTTATTGCATGTTCCAGGGGTCAGGGTTTATGTAAATTTTAGGGTTAGTGATGTCACTAACCCGGGAAGAAGTCCTTTGTTGTAGTCCTTAAACGGTCCCTAAACATTTTCTTAAAAGAAAATACCTCCTTTGCATTGAACTTTGAGTGTCATAACTTTGCAGATGTTGTTTATGCTCTACATTACAAACTAACTAAAGTTAAAAAAGAGAGCTGGATTCGAGTCTTGTGCAGTTTATGAGGCACATTTCAGCACGGATTGTTTTGTGAATCTGTCATAGTGTAATTCAGGCTTTGCAAAGAGACTGTTATGTGACTTTAAAATAAGCATGGAACAAGTTTCTATCTTTCTTCTTCTCAGTTTGTCATTGCTTTATCTGACTTCTGTATTTCATCTTCATGGCTCCAGGATGCACGGCTGATGCAGTGTTGACAAGACTGAAAGATGGCCAAACCACATTTTCTACTTTATAAGAAAGACTCATCTTTTTTATCTTTGAAAATAAAAACTTTTATCTTTTTCTCCTTGCATGTTTTGCCTGTTGGCATTATGTTCTCTCTGTCTGTCTGTCTGTCTCTGCTCTTCGACCATACTGTGAGCCGACAGGATGACATTTGATAATGTGTCCATCAAGCCGGGCTGCTGTGTTGAACCGCACTCACACATACACTCGCTCACTCGACAGCTCTTCTGACTAACAGCCTTTCCGTAGACAGACACAGTGTGATACTGGAGTCACGACTTCTCGACTCACGCAAACATGGCTCAAACTCCAGCAGAGCAAACTCAACACTCACAACTGTCCTCTGACTAAACATCTGTTGAACAAGCGCAATAGCTGCCTCTTATGGCTCAAGATACCTGTTTTTAGTAGAATCAGAGCTGAGACACTCATATTTCAAGCTACAATCAGCTCAAACTATAATTTATGACTTTGGTTAACTAGCCTATACTAATAGCTACTAATAAAAAGTAGCTAACTACATTGTAGCATTGAAATTGTGAGGAAGTCATCCTACAAATGGCTTATACATGTCTCTGAACATCAAACTTGAAGGACAGGAAAAAGAAGGGTACAAAAAACAAAAAAAAACATTAGACAAGTCATCTTTCTTTTGTTACATTTTAGTCCCTCTAGTCTCGTTTAGGGTGTTTGAAAATGTGCCCAAGTTTGATAATCACATATTAACAAGTAAATTGTTGTTATATTAAAATTTTACAATTCATGGTTCTTCATCAATTCTTCCTATGCATTATTCATTAAGTCATTAAGAATGTATTAGTGCATATTAGTCACTCTCATTTGCATGATTAGTAAAAGGGAGGCAAATTGGAGCATGTTTTTTCTTTTTCCCCACACACACACTCGCTGAGCACTTGGATATTTTTTTCAAAGATTAATGTGCCTGTAACAGAGATTTTGTGTAGTGAGATGCTGGTGTTGTAGGTATTCACACTCTTGCACATCTGATTTGCTTAGCTCAAGTGTATTTGCAACAAAGTCTTTAAAGTCTTACTACAGCATAAGCAAACAGCTTTGTAGTGCGGCTTGTGAATGTGTGTAACATTGACTGGATGAAGTGATATAATGAAAGTGCCATTCATGAAACAAAATGATTGAATCAGGCATTTCGTTTGTCAGTCTGCTGAGTCTGACCAACAATGGCTGAAGAAAAGGCAGGGTGTGGGTTATATGGGGGTTTGGGTGCGTCAGACTCTTCTAATTAAGGCTTGAACCCTCAAAAAGGTCAAAACTTGTGTAATAACATTTTTGTTATTTTGTTATACATACATTTTGCATATGTGTACAGAAATCATAACACGCTTACATGCACGCAAAAAAAAAAACAAAAAAAAAAAAAATGCTGGGTTAAAAACAACCCAAGTTGGGTTGAAAATGGACAAACCCATGCTGCAATTGGATTGTTTTAACCCAGTGGTTGGGTTAAATGTTTGCCCAATGTGCTGGGCAGTTTTATTTAACCCAACTATTGTTTAAAAATTACTATATTCTTGCTTAAAATGAACCCAAAATAGAGGCAAAGATAATAATCAAAAGGTGAACATTTATTAATGAGCAATTTAATAAATGTTATTGTTTAATTATTATTCATTAAACTTATAAATAAATGTTAATTTCCAGCATACCTTGGGTTCATTTTAAGCAAGCAATTAAAATGTAATTTTAAAACAATAGTTGAGTTAAATAAAACTGCCCAGCAGGTTGGGCAAACATTTAACCTAGCTGCTGGGTTTGTCCTTTTTCAACCCAACTTGGGTTGTTTTTAACCCAGCATTTTTTAGAGTGTGTACAACAAAAACTGTAATATTTACATAACATAAAATAAACACCAAATACATGCATTTTCACAGTGGACACACACACACACACACACACACACACACACACACACACACACACACACACACACACACACACACACACACACTCATCTGAAACATGCTACTATATATATAGAGTGCTGCAGTTTTTGTAGCCTAACCTGAAAGTTAGCAACACCCTGGTTGCCTCAACCTTTTCTTTTGGCTTTTGGATTGTTGCAGAAAAGTTTATGATTCTTACATGTTCTTACATGTTCATAATGATAATCTTTACAAATTAACTCAACTTTTATGTTGAGTCTTAAACAATCATCATAAGTAAAAAGCTAAATGTAGGCTGTAAACAAACTACACCACGGTCGCATGACTTCAATATACGCCACCATCATTAAGCTCTCGACAACTCTTTCAGTCTTTATTTAAAACATTAAATATTTCCCTGAAAGTTCAAGTTAGAATAGTTTGCAGAGCATGATTATAAACACAACGAGGCTATGAAAGTGGACTAGTGAGTAGATGAGTTTACCTGTTCGGTAACCTCGTTAACCTTTTTCAAGACAAGTAAAAGTTTTTAAAAATCACAAGGGGACATTTTATGTCATGGAATAAAATGTGAAATATCTTGAGCTTGTGGTAACCAGAGACCTTATTTCAGGCATTTAACCAAAAACCCATTCAAAAAACCCATTGGCTGCATCTGAAATCACATACTTCCCTACTATATAGTAGGCGAAAAACAGTATGTGACAAAAGTAGTATGTCCGAATTCATGGTACTCATAAAAGATTAGGCAAAAAGTACCCAGATGACCTTCCATTGAGATTCTGAAGTGCGCATATGATGTACACTTTACAATCCCAATGAGGCCACGGGAGAGGATTTATGAATGGCAGTGAAGTGAAAGGTCACATGATAATGATAGCATGGCGAATGTATGTCCGGATTACATTCATACTAAACACACTCATACTATATTGTGAAGTAATTTTTTATTGAGAATAAGTCGGACGCAGACATTGACTTCATGACGATGGAAACGGAAGTGATAAAATGGCCTACAAAAATGCATCATCCCTGCAGCAATCTATTCCAAAGAGATTTATAAAATGCAATTAATGTCAGGTAAGCAAAACATGCCCAAAACACTCATTTGGGTTTGTGCCGAATGACAGAAGTACACGAGTCTAAGTTTATTTGTATAGGTCATTCCCCACATGCCAGTTTCAGTTTCGCTTTGAATAAATTTGTTTAGGCTTGGCATTTATAATAAATGTTGCATATGAAATGAACGAATGCCACTATTATTTGTTTTATTCATACTTTCATTTAATATTTATGCAGTCATTCCTGTTCTGTTCTAAATACCGTTAATTTTAAAGCATTTGTTGTGGATTGAGGTGAATTGTAGAAGACATGTTTATAGTGTTTGTAAATGTTTCTGTACATGTATTTTACAGAATTTCTGAATGTAATAATAAAACATGACTTATGTACCAATGTGACTTGTGTGTTTTTGTTTTTCTCTCAACAATGCAATTTTTGACTTATTTTTCAGAAAAATATGGCACACTCTAAATTTACAAAGCTTAGATTAATAAGGATTCAGCCCCAGCCTGCTGGAGTTGTGAATGATTGAACAGTAACAACGAGGAAACAAAACATGTCAGGAAGCCGTTATAGATTTGTTATGAAGGATTTCCATAATCAGCGGAGTAATTATGATTTGACCGGGGGAGATGTCTATATTTCAGGCCGCTCAATGAGCGCTATTGACTGCAGCGAGAGAGTGAAAGAAGAGCTCTGCCATCAATTACTGCAGGAGCTGTCCATGCTGCCGGTGCTGAAATCTGATTGCCTGTGTGTTTATGCAGCTACACTGTGAGCGAGATCCAATATGGCTGATTACTTTCTTTCTGTGTAGGTTTAAATAGGAAGAAAATGTTATAAAGTTTGACAAAATAGAGCTCTGCTGTACTGAATGTCAGCATGTCTGTGATTAGACCTTTTAGACACAGGCAGCTTTTATATCCTATAGGGGCTTAATATACATAACTTATTTCACAAGTTCACACTTATAATCACACTTATAATCAGCTTGCTGTCCGAAGGGAGGGCTCCGAGCTCAGAATTTGGCCCAAATCCAGAGTACTCCCCATGGCTGGGATAGGAACAATCGAGAGTGAGGAGTGGTGGAGGGATGCTATAAACTGATCAGGCTTAACATTATGAGCACTGACAGGTGAAGTGAATAACACTGATTATCTCTTAATCACGGGACCTGTTAGTGGGTGGATATATTAGGCAGCAAGTGAACATTTTGTCCTCAAAGTTGATGTGTTAGAAGTAGAACAAATGGGCAAGTGTAAGGATTTGAGTGAGTTTGACAAAGGCCAAGTTGTGATGCTAGACGACTGGGTCCGAGCATCTCCAAAACTGCTGCTCTTGTGGGGTTGTTCCGGTCTGCAGTGGTCAGTATCTATCAAAAGTGCTCCAAGGAAGGAACAGTGGTGAACCGGTGACAGGGTCATGGGCGGCCAAGGCTCATTGATGCATGTGGGTAGTGAAGGCTGGCCCGTGTGGTCCGATCCAACAGACGAGCTACTGTAGCTCAAATTGCTTAAGAAGTTAATGCTGGTTCTGATGGAAAGGTGTCAGAATACACAGTGCATCACAGTTTGTTGTGTATGGAGCTGCATAGCTGCAGACCAGTCAGGGTGCCCATGCTGACCCCTGTCCACCGCTGAAAGCACCAATATTGGACACGTGAACATCAGAACTGGACCACGGAGCAATCGAAGAAGGTGGCCTGGTCTGATGAATACATCACATGGATGGCCGGGAGCAGCCATCCATGTGATGGATTACCTTGGGAACACATGGCGCCAGGATGCGCTATGGGAAGAAGGCAAGCAGGCGGAGGCAGTGTGATGCTTTGGGCAATGTTCTACTGGGAATCCTTGGGTCCTGCCATCCATGTGGATGTTACTTTGACACGTACCACCTACCTAAGCATTGTTGCAGACCATGTACATCCTTTCATGGAAACGGTATTCCCTGGTGGCTATGGCCTCTTTCAGCAGGATAATGTGCCCTGCCACAAAGCAAAAATGGTTCAGGAATGGTTTGAGGTGCACAACAAGGAGTTTGAGGTGTTGACTTGGCCTCCAAATTCCCCAGATTTCAATCCAATCGAACATCTGTGGGATGTGTTGAACAAACAAGTCCGATTCATGGAGGCTCCACCTCACAACTTACAGAACTTTTAAGGATCTGCTGCTAACATCCTGCTGCCAGATACCACAGCACACCTTCAGGGGTCTAGTGGAGTCCATGCCTTGATGGTTCAGGGCTGTTTTGGCAGCAAATGGGGGACCAACACAATATTAGAAAGGTGGTCATAATGTTATGCCTGATCGGTGTATATAGGCTTCCACTCATGCTGATTGGGTTATCTGAACATGCTTCTCCTGAACTTTGTTACTAAAACATCATGTTTCAGACACTACATGACCAGGGGTCTCATTTATAAAACTGTGCGTAGGATCCCTACTAAAAGTGTACGTACGCGCAAAAGCTAGATTCTGCGTACGCGCAAAAAAAAATCAGATTTATAAAACCATACGTACGCCAGAACCTGCGCACAAATCCCTTTATAAATCCCAGTCAGCGGAAGATTGTGCGTACGTGCATCTCCACCCTGTCTCCTCCCCGAAATCATATGGAGCTTACGACGCCTAGTTTTACTATGCATAACCTCATCTGCATATCATTTCCATACATATTCCCATCCACGTGACACCACGGTTAACACCGTCAAAGGTACAAGACATTGGAAAATATTAGATATGGACTATAAATGCAATTTGTGCCACACATTATGTTGATAAAGATAATCCAATATCCTCTTTATGTTTTAGAATAAATATATCAAAATATCCATAAAAACAAAATTGTATAAAATACTTCAGATAAAGGTTTTAGAATAGAGTTGATTCATTCATTTCCACTGGCCAGATAGTATTTTAATAGTTTTAAACAATTCAAATCAAATTTATGCAGTTTTGCTGATAAGGTGAACATATCTTTTAGGAAGTTTATAGGCTATTTTTAGTGGAAACAGATCGGCCTACTTATTTATTGCAGTGTAAATACAATTGTCCGAAACGGCGCGTTACTGACAAAGTATTTTAAAAAGAAAACCATGCAAATCTTACCGTTTTCCTCAAATGATATCCTTCAAATGGTAATTGTTTGAAGATCCTTCACACGACATCAACACCTCCTGCAGCTGTGGTTGTACAGTAAGATATTATTGGACCTATTCAAACTGGACAATGGACCGTTCGACCACCGAATCCAGCAGTGTCTTCCATAATATCTAAGTTAAGTGTGCATCACTGATCGTCATTCTCGAAAAAATATTTTGTCATAACATCTGCAGTTTAGTTTAAAGAGGAATTATTGTGCTTCCAGTGCTCCTCGCTGTCATTAAAACAGCGTGTCACTGGAAAAGTGATTGAAAGTAGCACATCTACTATCTCAATTCATATCACTTTTGTCTCCAGAATGTGCGTACGCACAGCTCAAAGTTTGCTTAAAGGTGCGCACATTCTCCTGTCAAGTTTGTTTTTATAGATCACAACCTTTGCGTGGGAACTGGCGTACGCACGTTTCCATCCCCGTTTTGTGCGTACGCACGCTTTATAAATGAGACCCCAGATCACTTTGTTTGTTTTTGCTATATTATTCAAAGTATAATTAATAAGAAATGTAGGCTAAATAATGTTTTTTTGTCACATTACTGTTGTCACCTTTTCATAAAAGCAGCAAGTCATGATTTCACCATGGTTAAAGCTGTAATAAAAGGCATTGAGTGTCTTAAGGCCAGAACACACCAAGCCGACGCCGACGAACTAGTGGCGACGAAAGCAAACTGCGGGGTTGGCTCACGTCGGCAGCGTCTGCGTCCAAAGTTGCCCTGACACACCAAACCGACGCTAAACAGCCGACGGCGAAGTAGCACGTCAGTTCTGCGCCTGCGTGAGATGAAATGCCTTTCCGAACAGCAGACGGCAGTAGCTGAACAGCCAATCAGAATGATCAGATGGCCCGACGGACCGACGAGCTCCAACGCCGATTCAACATGTCGAATCGGCCGAAAAAAAGCCGACGAGGACCAACTTCAGCCGACGGTGCAGTCGGCCGACGAAGAAAAACTGCCCGACGGCCGACCGTCGGCTTGGTGTGTTCCTGCCTTTATATCCTCAGTGACAATGCATTTCACTGTTTCAGTGGTAAATTAAGACAGATCACATAAACACACACCACTCTCTCCACTCTTAAGGACTTTGTCTCTTTAACTTGGCCAGGCACGAGTGCAAAACAAAGCTTTTGACTCTTGAAAAGACAGTTCATATTGCCACTGAAGCAGGGACGTGTACAGGAATTTTGAGGGGCAGTTGCTCTGACCTAAAAAAAGGGCACACCCCTACCAACAACCCCCCAAAAAAAAAAAAAAAAAAAATCACGGGCTATATGAAGGACTGAGAATAACCATGGTATAAGCGGAATAATTGACTCCGCTTCGAGTCGTGACCGAATCACCACCTCAGGTGTGCATTATTTTTCTAATAATTCAACGGCCCGTCGTCAATTATTCCTTACTTGAATCACAGCTTAAATAGTGTTTTGACATCGACAACCCAAGTGCGTTTTACCTCAAACTTGCGTCTAGTTAACTTTCTAAAGTAGCAATCGCTTCTCGGGTCAACATTAACACACTGACAAAATTATATTCAGAATTAAAAATATTTTTATACCACTTTTTAATGTGTGATTGTGTAAAGGTTTTCACGAGATGCCAACCTTTCGCGAACTTGCTTCCAACACTCGTTCTCATGGAGGCGCGGTGTGCACGGAGGGGAGGGGCTGTGTGGAGAGACGCGTGAGTGAGAGATGCAGGGAAATGAAATGCAGCTGAACGTTTGCTCTATGAAAGACATTGACAAAGACGAAAACTAAGGACATTTAATCTATAATTTTATTTTATTTTAGTTAGTTTTGCCAAACACACATTACAGTTTTGGTTAGTTATCGTTTTTTTGTAATGCCTCGTTTTTATTTTTACTTCAGTTAACGACGATGTTTTTTCCCACCTACTTTTCGTTTTTTCATTTTCGTTAACGATTATAACCTTACTCACCTTTCCGACAACGTTAAGTCGTCTCACCCGACAACCGCGACAATCTCCTTCTAGTGCCGCTCATGCAGACTCAGCTCAGATACCGGTCGCATGCAGCGCTGCAGCCACGTAAACAGAGTTTGCCCTTCCCCTACTGACTTTCACTTTCGGACGGGTGCCGAATATGGAAGTGAATGAGGCTTTGTGATTTTTTTTTTTTTTTTTTTTTTTTTTTTCTAGGCCTACGTGAAATTCTGCATCCATTGTACGATTTTTTATTTATTTCTTTCCACCTCGGAAGGGCAACGTGAGTCGAGAAGGGCATATGGGCAGTTGCCCGGGCAACCTGAGCAACCCCCCTGTGCACGTCCCTGCACTGAAGTATAGGACAGGCTCTGGTGCTTCACTGCCAGAATAGGGCCTGTCAATGGGTCATCACCATCACAAGTGCCTTTAAAAGCTCACAGTATGTCCACACTAGTGGTGTTAGTGGCAGAGTGACACCCCCTGTAATGTGGAAGGCATGTGATGATCACTGAGGGAGATGGCAGAAAGGATGTCGGAGGCTGTGTAGGGAATTGTACGTACAAATCTGTGTAAGTCATAAACAGGAAGCTATTAGTGACAGTTCATTAAACCAAACTCTATGTCACCATGGAAATGTCTATTTTGGGTTTATTTATTTCCTTGTATGTGAGAGTGCTGTTAGTATTCTGATTCTGACATCTATAACCATATAAACTGATGAAGAAATTAAAATAAATCCCACAAGAATTAACAAAAATGTCTCCAGTTGAATCTGATGAAACTGTCTTTTTGGAACATTCTCAAATGACTTTTCTTTAAGAAAAGTGGTTCACTAAAAGTAAATAATGCATTTTTTGTCTTTCTGTTAAATACACTAG
Organism: Megalobrama amblycephala; assembly: GCF_018812025.1. Taxonomy (NCBI): domain Eukaryota; kingdom Metazoa; phylum Chordata; class Actinopteri; order Cypriniformes; family Xenocyprididae; genus Megalobrama; species Megalobrama amblycephala. Next base: position 38,494,789 of record NC_063062.1, on the reverse strand, counting down.
ATTCAGAAAGTATTCAGACCCCTTAAATATTTTCAAATTTAGTTTTTTGTTGTTGCAGTCTTTTTACTCCAACATTGAAATTTCAATAATTTGCATATATTATATATATTTGTATATATTTTCAATTCAGAATAAATAAGAAGTATGTAATTTAAAAAAAAGTAGAAGAACCAGAGGCAAAAAAAACCTTGGGAGAAATAGGTTCAGTCTGGGGGGCCAGTTCTCTTCTGGCCAAACGAATGGATGTCATGAAGCACCGTATGAATGCTTTGGCCTTTGTTTAAATATTACTTTTGCCAGATATTTTTAGAGCTGTTAAAAAACAGCAATTATACTTAAGTTATTCTTAATATTACTGTGCCACCACCCATCTTTCTTTCCCTCTCTCATTCTCACACTGAGAGATTCACAGGTTTTGAGTTCAAACACACCTGGCACGAACACAATCCCAAGGCTTCATTCAATAAATGATATATCACACACATGCTATTTCTTGCCTTTGCAAACAATGCCAGGAAAAACATACTTCACTTGTTTGTCTCCATATGGTCTGCCTATATATAGCTGGATGCAAACACTTTCTCATACACCACTTTTTAATCCTCTAAGTCTAAATAATCAGATTAATAGTCAAGAAATATAGATGGTTCAATTTCTGATTTTTAAAGTATGACCAAATTTGTGGTTAAACAAAAGTACCAACTTTATTAAGTACAACTGCATTATTTTAACCATGCCAAAGACTAGAATTGATAAGACCTTCTTATAATTCTAGTAGTATCGCACATTGTTCCAGATAAATATGTATAAATATACACAAGTGATGATAATGACCCAAAACATAGAAGGAAATTTACAAAGAAACAGCTAGGAAGAATGAAAGAGTATTTTGCAATGGCCATGTCAAAGTCCAGATCTCATTCTATCCAAATCGAATCTCAATCCATAGAGTATACATCACATTTACACTGAGCACAGACAGAACATTAATGACAATAAATCAGTAAGAATAACTGATGAGAAAAAAAAAAAACTTTGCTAACATAAAATAGCTGGGCACCAGAGGTTGCGTTAGACTGTAACGTTGTCCGTCATTTTGACTGACAGGGTCGTAAAAAATCCGTCATAATCTATTATTTTTGCTCACATTTGAACAAAAATAAAAGCAATTAAATGTTTTATTATAATTAAAATATGAAATTAAAATGACGGGTAATTCACATGTGAAATTTCTCTGTACGTGTTGGTAGCTATTAAAGAAAACGTGGTTTCATATTTATGTTTAAATAGTCCTATGTTATGTTTTAAATTCATCCATCTATTTGATTATGAAAAGTGAAGAGCATGAGTAAGATGCATCATAAGATGCGCATGTCGGGAGACATGGAGTGTGTCAGACATGATTTTGACCACTTCATAAAGTTTTATTTTGTAGAAAGCCTTTCTTTAAAGTGAATTTCGTTTTGTAAAAATTGTATCTTAATTTTAATCAATGTTTCATCAACCAATTGCCTGGATGTAATAAATAAGAAGCAAATATAGTAGAAAACATAATCATGAAATAGAGGCGCGGGCGCCATTACACTGGCGCGTGAACTGGAACGCGTCTTACATGAATAAACCGAAACTCAGCGTGTAGGCTGCTTGCCTCAGAGACATGAGACATATCTCTATAGAAAGCATGAAATATCTACTTTAACGAAAACGAAATAATTCAAAACGAAAAGAAATAGGCTACTCTGTTTGAGTAGAATAAACTGAATGAATTGTGCATTCTCTCTCTAAGCGCGTCCATGAGGAGATGAGGAGAGTCAATGTCAACTTCATCTTTACCGCCGACATTCAGAAAACATTACTTTAGTAATAAACAATTAAAATGTCTCCTTGCTGTTTTGGTCACATTCATAAGACCAATATCAATTCGTAAATCCCAGGCTATATGCCTTTTTCAGTTGACGAATAAACAGTGCATAGTGCGCCTCCCACCCAATAAATCGCAATAGGCTGAAAGCTTTGTGTTGCTTTTGATATGGAACAAAGTCTCAGATTTAAAATTCTGTCCATTTCATTAAGAAATTCAAGCAATAAACACCGTTTTGGCGCTCTTTAATGTGGCGTCATATATCGTTGTAGCTTCTGGGTACTCGCCGTTCTGTGCGTTATCAAACGCATAGCAAAAGATTTGTGCCAGTTTAATTTTTGTTCTGGATCCAGTGCTCTGCTGCTACATTGGAGCGCATTCGCCACCAACTGAACAGGGGTGTGAATTACAGTTAGAATTTACAATAGATCACCCTCAGTGTAATCTGTCAACGTGACGGACGGCCTTCAGATTTTTCCGTCAATGTTAAAAAAATTCCGTCAATGACGGATAATTTTTGGTTAACGCGACCTCTGCTTGGCACTGTTACTCTAAACCAGAGATGGGTAACTTTGGTCCTGGAAGGACACTATCCTGCAGAGTTCAGCTCCAACCCTAATCAAACACACGTGAACAAGCTAATCAATGTCTTCTGAATTACTAGAAAGCTACAGGCACGTGAGTTTTTATCAGGGTTGCAGCTAAACTCTGCAGGACTGTGGCCCTCCAGGACCGAAGTTGCCCATCCCTGCTTTAATCCATAAAAGAAAAGCATTCCTAAAAAGAATAGTAGCAATTCACAGCAACAACATAACCTACTTTTATAAACTTAAAATTGCCTTGCTACATTTATTTTGTTGAGAAAGAACTATTGCATACATTAGTGATCAAAAACTGACATCTTCACCCTTTTTCAAATATTATTAAAATTTGTTACAAATTTTGTAAGCGTATTCTCCTTGTGCTCTTGGCGTGTTTTTGTTTTGTCTGAAATGTTAATAAATGTTACTGCTGTGCATAGATCCTACCTCTACTCTCTTTTCTGCAACCAGCGTACGTGACAGCACACCTATGCAATATGCTTACAAAAGAGTCCAGGGGACACAAACCAAACTGAACATTACATTAACCCCCCACCCTTCACGAAGTCAGCTCCTGACACCTAAGTGAAACACCAAAAGAGGAGGGAGGGTGGGGGTCTTGGTGGAGAGAGTGGCGGGACTGGAGGCAGAAGTGAATTATAGGGGAGCCAGCAGCGGATAACAGACTAGAGCGACTTAGAAGAATGCCAGGAGAGTGGTGACCACCGGCGGAACCGGGGAGGGAGGAGCAATTAACAGACTGAGGTGGAGCCGGGAGAGGAAGAGACCAAGGTGGAGCTGAGGAGACGAAAACCCAGGGTGACACTGTAAGTCTGGAGTGCCAAGAGACATGGGGGCTCGGCAGACCAGGGCAGAGTTGGTGGGAGTAAGGACAATGGCGGACCTGGAAGAAAGGAGGAGCCCAGCAGAGCCAGAGGGGTGGAGGGTTGAAGCACAGCCAGAGAGCCGGACAAAGGAACCCAGCAGAGCCTGAGGGATGATGGACCACAGTGGAGATGGGATTGGTTGGAGGGCCTAGGTGGAGTGCAGGGCATGGAGGCCCGAGGTGAAGCCATGGGGTCGGCACACCAGGGTGGAGTGGAAATCTGGAAGCCCAAGGTGGACCCGAGCAGCCAGATGGAGCCACTTGAGGAGCAGATCGGCTGAAGGGAGCCAGTGGAGGAGGGGCAGAGGAACTGAATGATGTTGTCAGAAGAGAAGGTTTGGCAGACTAGGGCGGAGTTGGTGGGAGTAAGGACAATGGCGGACCTGGAAGAAAAGAGGAGCACAGCGGACCCGAGGGGTTGAGGCTTGAAGCACAGCCGGAGAGCCGGACGAAGGAACCCAGCAGAGCCTGAGGGATGATGGACCACAGTGGAGATGGGATGGTTTGGAGGGCCTAGGTGGAGTGCAGGGCACGGAGGCCCGAGGTGAAGCCAGGGGGTCGGCACACCAGGGTGGAGTGGAAACCTGGAAGCCCAAGGTGGATCCGAGCAGCCAGATGGAGCCACTTAAGGAGGAGCAGAGGGGCTGAAGGGAGCCAGTGGAGGAGGGACAGAGGAACTGAATGGTGTTGTCAGAAGAGAAGGGAGTGGGAGGCTGGACGGGACCAGCGGCTACGAAGGAGACTTGAGGCTGGGCGGGAGCAGTGGGGACTGGAGAGTCTTGAAGCGGATATTTTCCAAATCAAACATTTTCGTGGGGACAGAGCTCAACAAACGCACCTCAGCTGCGGGAGTATGGGCGGGGCTCTAATACCTTTCATCAAATTCCACTAACATGCCCTCTGGGACAGACATTGGTGCTTGCTCTCACATTTGCTCAGACTCTGTGGGACGAAGATGGCCTCTGGAGTTTGCTCTGGCTTTGTGGTGGGCACGAGCTCTGAGTCAGCAGTGGGCTATGGCTGATGGTTGGCAGGGATCTGGGTCTGTGAGGTCCACTGGAGGATTAGGGGCGGTCACGGAAGAAATGAGCACAGAGTGTGTGTGTAGCAGGCATCCTCCTGGACCTCCTCCATTGTCGGGAGGATCCAGTTAGCCACAATTTTTTGGCCAGGCTGCCATACAAAGAAATTATGAACAGATGCAAAAACAACAGAGATATTAATATTAATAACCAACAAAATATTAATAATTGATTATGTTGTAGTCAATGTATGCTTTTTCCTGCAAGCTTTTTGTTTATTTATATGCAGTTTTTTGCATAGTAAAAAAAAACCTGTAGCTGTAGTTTGCCTAATTTTGTCAGATAAATACTTTAAGGAAGTTCAGTGTTTTGTTCTTCCCTCATATTTAAAATATTTAAAAAAGAAAATTTCCACATATTTTGTTGGTTTAAATCAAACTTGTAAGGTCTTTAAATATCCCCTCCGGACATCACTTTTAGCCACTTCTGAACATGTTTTTAATTTCTGAGAATTCATTCTATTTTATGTGGCATATATATATATATATATATATATATATATATATATATATATATATATATATATATAATGATATCAGGACAGTTGTATCACTTTTTTATCACTTTTTATCACACACTATATATATACATATAGTGTGTGATAAAAAGTGATAAAAAAGTGATACAACTGTCCTGATATCATAATGAAGAAAAAAGTACTTTAACTTTCTTAAGTTATTAGACTGTTTAGTAAAAGAAAAGAAAATAATTTTGTGAAAACCATCAATATGCTGCTTTGTTATCAGAGTTATGTTTGTGAGAAATTTGGTATGTATTAAATATGGATGGCTTAATAGTTAAACATTCCACTAGTTTCGGCAGTGTTTGTCTGGAGAATGGAAGGCTTCACAATCGTTTAAATGAGCACAGAGTAAAGTGGGCCTGCAATTTGCAGCAGATTTTATGCACAACATTGTGAGAAAAATTCTTTAAAATTCTCTGACAAAAATGACATGACATGGACACAAAACAAAATAATTGGGGGCTTTTCTAAAAACATTCAGGGTTAAGATAGTTCATAAATCTTCTGATTTGGTGAAAAGAAACATTCTTTCTTAAAGAAAGTGTACTTTTTCTATTTTATGACTGGAGACGTTTAATTACACAATCTAAAGAGCAGATTCTGGTCATCAGAACTAGTTCATTCAATATTTTTTAGGGGGCATAAGGTCAAAAACTCTGGATGATACAACTGTCCTGAAATCATAATGAAGAGACAAGCTTCATTAAAGGAATGAGATTTTTTTTTGACATTTTTTTTTAGAAAAGTAATTTGCCATAATCTTTTATTTGTGATTTTTTTATGGGGAAAAAACAGTTTTGGTAAAATATTAATAAAAATGCTACATAATATTCACATGATGCAACCAATGTGCAAAACAACAACAAAACAGGAAATTATATGTGTGTCAAGGTCAATATGTCTCTTAAAATATCAGGTAATTTGACTTTTTTTATGATGCCAAGGTTATGTTGTAAAATATAATTTGGTGTGACTCCCCAAAATCTACTGAGATATTTTTGAACGAATGGTCCCACTTTATATCAAGTGTGTTTATGTACTAACATTTAAATTAATAATTAGATACATGTACTTATTGTGCACATACAGGTCCTTCTCAAAAAATTAGCATATTGTGATAAAAGTTCATTATTTTCCATAATGTAATGATAAAAATTAAACTTTCATATATTTTAGATTCATTGCACACCAACTGAAATATTTCAGGTCTTTTATTGTTTTAATACTGATGATTTTGGCATACAGCTCATGAAAACCCAAAATTCCTATCTAAAAAAATTAGCATATCATGAAAAGGTTCTCTAAACGAGCTATTAACCTAATCATCTGAATCAACTAATTAACTCTAAACACCTGCAAAAGATTCCTGAGGCTTTTAAAAACTCCCAGCCTGGTTCATTACTCAAAACCGCAATCATGGGTAAGACTGCCGACCAGAAGGCCATCATTGACACCCTCAAGCGAGAGGGTAAGACACAGAAAGACATTTCTGAACAAATAGGCTGTTCCCAGAGTGCTGTATCAAGGCACCTCAGTGGGAAGTCTGTGGGAAGGAAAAAGTGTGGCAAAAAACGCTGCACAACGAGAAGAGGTGACCGGACCCTGAGGAAGATTGTGGAGAAGGACCGATTCCAGACCTTGGGGGACCTGCGGAAGCAGTGGACTGAGTCTGGAGTAGAAACATCCAGAGCCACCGTGCACAAGCGTGTGCAGGAAATGGCCTACAGGTGCCGCATTCCCCAGGTCAAGCCACTTTTGAACTAGAAACAGCGGCAGAAGCGCCTGACCTGGGCTACAGAGAAGCAGCACTGGACTGTTGCTCAGTTTTGCATGTCATTCGGAAATCAAGGTGCCAGAGTCTGGAGGAAGACTGGGGAGAAGGAAATGCCAAAATGCCTGAAGTCCAGTGTCAAGTACCCACAGTCAGTGATGGTCTGGGGTGCCATGTCAGCTGCTGGTGTTGGTCCACTGTGTTTTATCAAGGGCAGGGTCAATGCAGCTAGCTATCAGGAGATTTTGGAGCACTTCATGCTTCCATCTGCTGAAAAGCTTTATGGAGATGAAGATTTCGTTTTTCAGCACGACCTGGCACCTGCTCACAGTGCCAAAACCACTGGTAAATGGTTTACTGACCATGGTATTACTGTACTCAATTGGCCTGCCAACTCTCCTGACCTGAACCCCATAGAGAATCTGTGGGATATTGTGAAGAGAAAGTTGAGAGACGCAAGACCCAACACTCTGGATGAGCTTAAGGCCGCTATCGACGCATCCTGGGCCTCCATAACACCTCAGCAGTGCCACAGGCTGATTGCCTCCATGCCACGCCGCATTGAAGCAGTCATTTCTGCAAAAGGATTCCCGACCAAGTATTGAGTGCATAACTGAACATAATTATTTGAAGGTTGACTTATTTTTTTTATTTATTAAAAACACTTTTCTTTTATTGGTCGGATGAAATTTGCTAATTTTTTGAGATTTTTGATAATTTTGGGTTTTCATGAGCTGTATGCCAAAATCATCAGTATTAAAACAATAAAAGACCTGAAATATTTCAGTTGGTGTGCAATGAATCTAAAATATATGAAAGTTTAATTTTTATCATTACATTATGGAAAATAATGAACTTTTATCACAATATGCTAATTTTTTGAGAAGGACCTGTACATGTTTTTACATTGTACTTATATTTAAAAAAATACCTGCAATGTCTGTAATTACATCAATAATTACACTGTTGCCTCTTCCCTTACCCCTTAACCAACCCTTAAACCTACCTATACCACCAAACCTGTGTAAGGAACCCCGCATCGGCCCAAAAACGGAATCCGACGGCCTGGGCGAAGGTTAACGCGTGTATGCCTTTTCAGCGCCTCTGTGAAGTTCTTAAATTCACTCGTTTAATCTGACTCAAATGATTGTTACTCTTAGGTTGTGTTTCCAATTAGTAATTAATCATTAGTTATATGTTAATTTAGATTTTTGATTATTCTGATTACCTTATATCTTCAATGATTTCATTCACTGCGGTCCCGGTATCACTTTAGAAAAGTCACCTGGCCAACTGAGTGCTCTTCCCGGACACAAACTCGTCAGTTCTGACCTTAAACATTGGATGCAGGGTAACTATCTACCTTTAAGTCGGTCGCGCTCTTCTTACTCGTAACAAAAAGCATAGTTTTTATATATTTACGAAAACTTTAACTTATTTAAAGGTGCTAAAGAGGATCTTTTCGTCAACTGAGAAACCAAAGACTGTTAGTGAGTTTTTGAAATGAGCGCATGCGTAAGAACAACCCCCCACCTTCACAGCTCATTTGGAGGGACCACCTCCCAAAACTCGTGCACGAGTATTGGAACATGAGTGTTTGTTTACCACCGGCATTCGCTGTGTCGTGTTAGTGGATTCATTATGTCGGACTCACTGCAGGTAACTCATAATCTGCAGTTGTTACTCCTGTCTCCTGACAAAAACATTGCATGCGGCGCCTGTGGAGTGTGGAAAGTTACTGGAGCGCGCATCCGCGCACGTCTCTCACAATGAACGTCATGGCAGTGATTGACAAGCCAGAGAGCCAATCCGCGCATGTCTTTCACAAGGAACGTAATGGCAGTGATTGATAAGCCAGAGGGCCAATCGTTTACGCGATGATCGCGTAAACGATTGGCTGATGTTTTTAAGGCCCTACCTCGTGCACAGATGATGTATATTAATATTATTCCTTTCAGTGCACCTAATAAATAGTCTTTTATCAGTTAGTAAAGACAGTTTCAAGTAATATTGCAAAAATGTGTAAAACAAAACATCCTCTTTACCACCTTTAAGGCAGCGATAGTCAGAAATCGAAATGGAATTAATTGATGTGCCCTATGCTCCATCTATTAAACCTTCCGTATGATCAATCCTGAACACAGATTTGAGGTTATATCTTCACTTTAATCTACTAGAAATAATGAATTAAGAATAATACAGAATAAACCAAATATAACATTTTATTTGTCAAGTAAAAATGTCTCATGCCAATTACATTAGTTAGGCAGTTAGGTTGAAATGCACATGCACACAGTGGTGGATTAGTGTTTGAAGACACTTGTCCATCACTGTGTGGGGGTCTCTGGCTACAGAAGATCGCCCCTGACTGCTTTGCAATTTACCTTATATACAGACCAGAACAAAAGGGTTATAAATATTTACTGCACCAACACCTGTTTTGGGGGAAGAGGAGTAGGTTTTCACAAAAGGCACCACCCAAAGAGAGGACAGAATTTTCCTTAGTTTTCAATCTTCTTCATAATACCAGTGGTTTTCAGGACTCTTTTCCCAAAGTGAACACGAGTACAGCTCATTTTCGTGAATATCCCTGTGTGTTTGTACGGCTGACGCTGAAGTGAATTCTGTGCCACTCCGATCACAATTCAAGACAGAATGAGCGCACACATGATTTTTTAGACTTCTTGCCCATGTGAAACTCTTCTCACACTGCTGGCATGAGAAAGGTCTTTCTCCAGTGTGGATTCTGATGTGAGTATTGAGTCTTACTTTACACGTAAAACTCTCTCCACACTGTTCACATGTGAAAGGCTTCTCTCCGGTGTGGATTCTCATGTGCGCAGTAAAGGTTCCTTTACGTGTGAAACTCTTCCCGCACTGGAGGCACGCGAAAGGCTTTTTTCCAGTGTGGATTCTCATGTGCGTCTGAAGTCTTCCTTTATGCGTGAAACTCTCCTCGCAGTGATGGCACGCGAACGGCTTTTCTCCAGTATGAATTCTCAAGTGCGTCTTAAAGGCTTCTCTACGTGTAAAACACTTCCCACACTGAGGGCATGTGAAGGGTTTCTCTCCGGTGTGGATTGACATGTGATACTTAAGACTTCCTTTCACTGTGAAACTTTGTCCGCACTGAGAGCAGGTGAAAGGCTTTTCTGCACTGTGAAATTTTATGTGCCTTTTAAGATATTGTTCACATGGGAAACTCTTCCTACAATGAGAACACGTGAAAGGCTTTTCTCCAGTGTGAATTCTCATGTGACGGTTAAAATTTTGTCTCGCAGTAAAACTTTTTCCACACTGCGCACAGAAGAAAGGGTTCTCTGCGTCGTGAATTCTCAGGTGCCTATTAAGGTATGTTTGACATTGGTAACTGTTTCCACACTGAGGGCAGATGAACGGCTTTTCACCAGTGTGACTTCTCATGTGCATTTTAAGTCTTCCTTTAAATGGGAAACTCTTCTCACACTGAGTGCAGTTGAAAGGATTTTCTCCAGTATGAATTCTTACGTGTGCCTTAAGGTTTCCTTTAGTAGTGAATCTCTTTCCACACTGAGGGCAGGCGAAAGATCTGTTGGCTTCTGTTATTGTTTGTGAGGCATTCGCTTCGGTTTGTGAGGAGCTCATATCATTTTCTCCACTTGTGAAATGATGTTTCTCCTCCACTTCATTCAGATCTTGATGTTCCTCTCTGAGTTCAATTAGATCTAAAATGGAATATAAAAATGTAAATATAATTTAAAGATGATGAAATATGAAAATAAATTAAATTATATCCTTCTATACCATAATTATATATATATTTTTATTTACTACCATTATTATGATCATTAAAGTTGTGTTGCTCATGTTAATTAGACATTTTAAATGCATCAGAGTCTTTTTTCTAGTAATTTCTTTAAATCTACATCCTCCAAAATCTGGCAAACTGGCTGAGGTACATTGAGTGAATGTTTTGAAAACAATAAATCAGTCAATGACAATATTAAGATTAAGTTGTATTCAAGATGTAAGGAAAAATTGTATTAATTTTGGTTTGATGGTTACGCCACATGGCATATTTCTTGAAATAATATTTTTTTAAAACCATACGAACACAAGAACTTGGCACATATGTCCTTTTCAAATATCCCAAATATGTTTGATAAACTATTATCTAACATAAAATTATGTTATTAACATTATACACATCATATCATATGTATATTTATACCACCCCATCAATACCACCTTTGACAGTTACTGTATTCAACAATTACTGTATCACAGTTTTGATGAAATCTATAGAATACGTATTTAAAGGGTTAGTTCACCCAAAAATGAAAATTCTGTCATTTATTACTTACCCTCATGCCGTTCCACACCCATAAGACCTTCGTTAATCTTCAGAACACAAATTAAGATATTTTAGTTGAAATCCGATAGCTCCGTTTGGCCTCCATAGGGAGCAATGGACACTTGTTCTCTCAAGATCCATAAAGGTACTAAAAACATATTTAAATCGGTTCATGTGAGTACAGTGGTTCAATATTAATATTATAAAGTGACGAGAATATTTTTGGAGCGCCAAAAAAACAAAAACAAAATAACGACTTATTTAGTGATGGCCGATTTCAAAACACTGCTTCAGGAAGCATCGGAGCACAGATGAATCAGTGTATCGAATATGCTGTTCGGAGCGTCAAAGTCACGTGATTTCAGCAGTTGGCGGTTTGACACGCGATCTGAATTATGATTCGACACACCGATTAATTTATGCTCCGATGCTTCCTGAAGCAGTGTTTTGAAATCGGCCATCACTAAATAAGTCGTTATTTTGTTTTTTGGCGCTCCAAAAATATTCTCGTTGCTTTATAATATTAATATTGAACCACTGTACTCACATGAACCGATTTAAATATGTTTTTAGTACCTTTATGGAGGCCTAACGGAGCTATCTGATTTCAACTAAAATATCTTAATTTGTGTTCTGAAGATTAACAAAGGTCTTACGGGTGTGGAACGGCATGAGGTTAAGTAATAAATGACAGAATTTTCATTTTTGGGTGAACTAACCCTTTAAGTAATTATTGAAGCAATTAAAAACAACTTTAATTTCCCAAAACCTAATATAGGGCTACACATATTTTGTGCATAACCATCACCACATGATTTTCTGTGACCAAATAAAACCCTTGTGACACTCAAGAAGCAACACGGTTTGAAACAGCATTTCTACAACACTGGTAAGTAAATAGTACCATTCTATTACTCAAGCTATTGTAAGAAACAAATATTTCATACTCTATTTTATGGTAAATATAAATGAATTAACTAAACACCAGCCCAAACTAGCTCATACTGAGTTTCCTGAAACTTTGTTACTTTAATATCAGGAATCATAAATGTTCACAAACCTCTTTTTTCCTTTGTATCTTCATTTTTCACTGTGCTTGTTTGTGGATAACTTGTGCCTTCACTCTCCTCTTTAATAAACGCCATCTTTCAATAGTGATATGTCACAGATTTCAGTTTCTGATTGTTTCGAAGTGTATCTTTACGTTCAGAGTAAGAATATTGCCGACGTTCATTTGCCTGAATCCCAACTCGCATACTTGCACTACGCACTAAAAGTACATATTACGCAGTTAAAATAATGTAGCCTACGTACTTTTGAGTATGGAATAAAGATGAGTTCTCCATTCAAAGTCAGACACTGGATATTCCTACTTGATATCTTCGCCTTGCAACAAGAAATGTTCAGTGTGTGTGCGACGATATGACAAATGTCAATGTTTGTACTCTATGAATGTAATTTAGGGATCTTAGCTCAGTTGTGAATTTTACTCGGTTAAAAGTGAATGTTTATCATCTCTGCCGCCATGTTTTAATGACGCCACTGTTGGAGATGCGTCATATTATGGAGGCGTGGCTTGACTGCGCTCTCTTATCAACACTGAATAGTCCTTTAAGATCAAAGAAACAATCGGTTAATATAGATGCATATCAGATAGATAATTGGAATATGTTGAATGTGTTTATTTATTTTGCTACATTTGAAAAAAAAAAAAAGTTCTAAAACTCCTATACCCCTTATTTAAAAAACTTTCTTCTTTTTTTTTTTCTTTTTTTTACTATACTAAAACACAATACGTGACAAGTAGGCTATATGAATTTGAAAGGTTTTTTTTTTTTTTTTGTCCTGTTATTATTTATTTATTTTTTGTTTTTCTCCTTTTTATAATGAAATTGATTTGTATATATGTGGCCTGGGACCACAAAACCAGTCATAAGGGTCAATTTTTCTTTTACATCTGAAAGCTCAATAAATAAGCTTTCCATTGATGTATGGTTTGTTAGGATACAACTATTTGAAAATCTGGAATCTGATGGTGCAAAACAAATCAAAATATTGAAAAAAATCGTCTTTAAAATTGTCAAAACGAAGTCCTTAGCAATGCATATCCACTCACAAAAATACAATTTTGATATAATTACAGTAGGAAATTTACAAAATTATCTTCATGGAACATGATCTTTACTTAATACCCTGATGATTTTTGGCATAAAAGAAAAATCGATTATTTTGACCCATACAATGTATTGTTGAATATTGCTACAAATATACCCGTGCGACTTATGACTGGTTTTGTGGTCCAGGGTCACATATAAGAACCTGTATGCATATTTACATAAATTTACTAACAAATGAATGGCAGTGATGCAACTGATGCTGATAGGTCACATGACAGTAATAACATGGCGAATGTAGTACGCCCGAATTACTTTTATTTTACACGCATTCATACAATACAGAACATACTTTTTTAGGGTCGCAAAGTACGCACTTATTCAAAATAAGTACTTGCAAAGAGAATATGTGATTTAGAATGCAGTTTAAAGGCTGATTTATACTTCATGTCATGTCCTTATGTCCTACGCCTTCCCTATTCTACTTACGGAACAAACACAGCGACAGCTCCATTTTTTCCGTAAGTAGAATAAGGAAAGCGTAGGACACACAGTGTAAGCTTTTTGAAGAATACGAAAGTGCGGTTTTGGCGGAAGCACTTGGAAGGCGATCATTTGTTTATATAAAGCATATACATGTAAATTTTTTTTTAGAAAATGACCGATCGTTTCTCTAGATAAGACCCTTATTCCTCGTCTGGTATCGTTTAAAGTCCTTTGAAGCTGCACTGAAACTGTGATTTTGACCTTCAACTGTTTGGAGTCCACTGAAGTCCATTATAAGGGGAATAATCCTGGAATGTTTTCATCAAAAACCTTAATTTCTTTTCGACTGAAGAAAGAAAGACACGAACATCTTGGATGACATGGGGGTGAGTAAATTATCAGGAAAATTTATTTGAAAGTGAACTAATCCTTTAATGGATTAAAATTTTTCACAATATCAGAACTTGAGGTTTTTGTCTTGTATGGATTATTTAGTGACGTCCCAACTCACTGGTATTTCCACACCAGTCTTTCCACACTGCAAGCAGACATGAGCACACAGTTTTTTCTCGTTTTCTTTTAAACACTTTCCCCAAAAGAATAGTCTTTTCATTTGCATGAAATTTCAAGTGAATTCCCAAGTAAAATTTGTACCATCCTGATCAGAGTTATATCCTGCTCTTACAGAAGCGCGACACATGTTCTTTGAGACTTCCTGCCCATGTGAAAGTCTTCCCACAAAGACGGCATACGAAAGGCCTCTCTCCAGTGTGAATTCTCATGTGCAAATTAAGGTTCACTTTCTGTCTGAATCCCCTCCCACACTGAACGCACACGAAAGGCTTCTCTTCAGTGTGAACAGTCATGTGCGTATTAAGTAATGTTTTAAGTACGAAACTCTTCCCACACAGATGGCAAGAGTAGGGCTTTTCTCCAGTGTGCATTCTCATGTGCAGATTATACCCTCCTTTAAGAGCAAAACTCTTTCCGCACTGTTGGCACGTGTAAGGCTTTTCTCCAGTGTGAATTCTCACGTGCTCATTCAACACTCCTTTACGTCTAAAACGCTTCCCACAATGTGTGCATTCGAAAGGTTTCTCTCCAGTGTGGATTGTCATGTGAATCTTAAGGCTTCCTTTCTCTATGAATCCTTTCCCACACTGAGAGCAGGTGAAAGGCCTCTCTTCAGAGTGAGTTTTAATGTGCCTCTTAAGACATGTTTCATATAGGTAACTCTTTCCACAATGAATGCATCCAAAAGGCGTTTCTCCATTATGATTTCTCATGTGCACATTAAATGTTTGCTTATGTATGAAACTCTTTCCACACTGAGTGCAGGTGAAAGGCTTCTCTCCAGTGTGAATTCTCATGTGATTCTTAAGACTTCTTTTCTCTGTGAAACAACTTTCACACTGAGAGCAGGTGAAAGGCTTTTTTCCATTATGAACCCTCACATGCACATTAAAGGCTTCTTTACGTGTAAAACTCTTTCCACATGGAGCGCAGGTGAAAGGCTTCTCTTCAATGTGAGTTCTCATGTGATTCTTAAGGCTTCTTTCCTCTTCGAAACGACTTCCACACTGAGAGCAAGTGAAAGGCTTTTCTCCCGTGTGAATTTGAATGTGTCTGTTAAGATATTCTTCACATGGGAAACACTTTCCACAGTCGAGGCATCCGAAAGGCTCCTCTCCGGTGTGAATTCTCATGTGCGCATTAAAGGTTTCTTTATCAGTAAAACTATTCCCACACTGAGAGCATGTGAAAGATTTCTTTTCAGGATTTACATTTGTGTCATGCTTAAGGATGCCTGTACAACTCTTTCCTTTCCGAACACACGGTGAGGATCGCTCTCCGGTGTGAATCTTCATGTGCGATTTAAGGTTTCTCTTTTGTATAAAACTCTTCCCACACCGAGAGCAGGTGAAAGATTCCTCTCCAGTGTGAATTCTCATGTGGCGTTTCAAGCCTTCCTTCATCGTGAAGCTCTTTCCACACTGAGCACAGGTGGAAGGGTCCTCATTGTGGATTTTCATGTGTCTACTAAGGTATGTTTTACAATGGAAACTCCTTCCACATTGAGAGCAGTTGAACGGCTTCTCTCCAGTGTGAATTCTTATGTGCGTATCAAGTCTTCCTTTGAACTGGAAACTCTTTCCACACTGAAGGCAACTGAAACGCTTTTCTCCAGTGTGATCTCTAATGTGCACATTAAGATTTCCTTTAGTGGCAAAATTCTTCCCACATTGATGGCAGGTGAAAGGCTTTTCTCCAGTGTGAATTTT
Source organism: Megalobrama amblycephala (assembly GCF_018812025.1). Lineage (NCBI taxonomy): Eukaryota > Metazoa > Chordata > Actinopteri > Cypriniformes > Xenocyprididae > Megalobrama > Megalobrama amblycephala. The sequence goes on along the minus strand of NC_063062.1, from coordinate 38,478,870 downwards.
AATGTGCACATTAAGGTTTCCTTTAGTGGGGAAACTCTTTCCACACTGAGGGCAGGCGAAAGATTTTTTGTTGGTTTCTGTTTTTGTTTCTGAGAAATTATCTTCAGTTTTTAAGAGGCTCCGCCCATTTTCTTCAGTTGTGAAATGATGAGGTTTCTTATGTTGATGTTTCTCCTCCACTTCATTCGCTTCTTGAATTTCCTCTTTGATTCCCATCAGATCTAGAATAGAATATCAAATTGTAAAAATTAGTTAAAAAGGACAAATGTAAAAAGCAAAATAAAAGTGGTCCAGTATCTATTTTTACTCACTTTTTTATTTACTAAGGGTGCTTTCTGGGGCTGGGATAATAAATCGATGCATCACGATTCTCTTTTGAATCAATTCTGAGCTTAGTTTTTATCCGCACGCTCAAATGGTCGTGAAGAAGAGCTTTCTTGCGTTCGACTGAAGCCCTGGGTATACTTCGTTTTTTACATGTGTGATGCACAGTCAAACGCATTTGACTCATGCGCACACACAGGCGTTCGACGCATGCGCAGTTTTGTTCAATCTCTCGCCACGAGTTACAACCCATGTAAACATCTTTGTATTCTTTCATGCTAGAGCTGTACAAATGAGGGTACTTTCTAACCTCTTTGCACAATCTGTCGTTGATGTAGGCCTCCATTGTCGCTGTAGCTTGCATGAGTTCTGGTCTGTTGTGTTTATGCAGTTTTTCTTCGACTTCCTTGTGAATCGACGCCCTCAGGGCACTAAACTAATTACTGCAAAAAAAAAATTAAATGCGCATGTGCGACCTGCGCATACTAGTACACACGGTTACAAAAATCTGACAGTGTGTGTACAGTACGCACATACTCTTCTGATGACGAAATTCGCACCACGCGTGCTGTACGCTGACCCATGTAAAAAGTGAACCATACTTTCACCATGCTTTAGTCTGAGAACGTACTTGCACCTCAGAATGCTTTTATGACGTGAGATTAATGTAATCAGCCCACTGCAAACACCCATGTAATTCGCTTCAACCTTTTTAAACTTTATGAATGATTATTTTATAGAAGGTTGAAGTGGTGTGTGTAAAAAATTGGAAGCAAGCAGAGTACGGCTGTTTCTAAAGCATGCAGTGCCATCTGTTGTTAAAAACTAAGCTCTGAATCAATTTGAGAGAGAATTGCAATGCATTCGGAAAATTTCAGAATCGATCGAGAATCATTTCTTGATTCGCGATGCATTGATTGACCCAGCCCTAGTGCTTTCACACTGGCAGTTTAGTTCGAAACAGAACATGGTTTGCATTAAAAATTGATAAAAATTGAAAGCTATCATGTGGACCCGGGAGCACACCAGGGTACCGAACCTGAGACTACCTGTAAGAGGTGGCTTGTGTTTGGTTGCACTGGAACTGTGGCAAGATTCATGTGAATGCGAAAGAAAGGCCCTGTCCCAAATGGAACCCTAAGGCCTCACGATCTTCCTTCTGTCGTGACGTAATTCTGCTTTGACTGCTGGGTTGAAGTCTGTTGCAGAGCACCGGGGTCGATAGAATCAAATGTGTGTGAAATGAGACCAATGCTGCGGGGGGCGCCTGGAACAAACACACTCGGATTCGGACCGTGGCAAATGTGCCCAGTGTGAAAGCCCCCTAAGATTCATAAAAAAGGTCAAGTTAATGCCATCAGATCTGGTAGATACTTGCAGGGGACCACACGATGATTTTACGTCAACAAGTAACATTTGTTGGAACATTTGGGTCAATATCAAGCCTTTTTTTTGTTTGGTCCCATACACACAATTTATACACACAATGACTTGAATATGTTTATGACCATGTTTTTACATCATGAATAAAAATTTTGCCACTGTAATATTGTGTGTGTGTGTGTGTCTGTGTAATATAGCAAGATCTAAATCCAGAGGATCACTTATATCATTATATATCATCATACAAATAAATTTGACTTGACTTGATACTTGGTTGTACTTCAAAACTGGATTTGATGGCAAAATTTAAGTGACGAAGACACAGATGGATATTCAGGTTTTTTCAATATATTTTGTAGAATCTTTTAAAGTTATCTGGATAAATATCAGCTGTTACCATCAGGCAGATGATAGAGTTCAGCTGTGTAAATTGAATCTATTTAAGAATCTATTTAACTATTTAAGAACTATTTATCTATCTGGTGTACCCACTTGTAAGGAAAACTGATATTGTCTTGGCTAACTAACACTACCTAACTATCTCCCTTTGTAGAACACAAGGGTCATCATAATGGATGTTTTTAATAAATGCTGACAAAAACTTCACAGTGACACAGAATCTAATGCCTAATACCACTGAGTCAACTATAACTATAAAAGGGTATTTTTTACCCCAAAATTCAACATGCATGACACAAAATTGCAGCTGCCTGATTCCAGTTGTTTCTGTGAATTGCAGCAATTTTACTTCTATTTTCTGTAGCTTTTGGCAGTCTGTAAAAAAATAGCCCCAATTTCTTGTTGAACCTATTTGTACAGACAGTTGAACAACAGCTCTTTCCCAATTTGTTTTTGTGGCATTCAAGTTGAACACTAACAATCTTAAATAATCTTAAATAATAACAATCTTAAATCAATAAAATGCCACTTAATCTTTCTGTCACTCATTTGATGTAACTGCAGTAACTTAAGCCTTCTGTGACATAGAGATGGGTGGTATATCAAGTTATCACGATATATTGATACTTTTATAAGTGATATAGGAAGAGGCAATACCGCAAATGTTTCCAATTTGCCAGGGGCGCTGCTGGGGTTTCGTGGGGCTCCCTAGCTTTGAGATCGGGGGGGCCCCGACAGCACTGAACAGGTCTGACGTTGTCTGACCAGGGCCCTTAAAATCATCCTAATCTCCCCTGCCTGATATAGCACCATGGGCCCTGCATTTTGCCGTCAGAAGTACAGCTCCACTGAACTTCACAGACTTTAGTGAATGAGCACTGCCTTGCACAAAATATATATTTTGCTAAAATATTTGTTGTTGGACATTAAATGTGACGTGTAGAATTTTAAACGTACAAGGAATTTGATTATGATATCAGTAAGTGTAAAGCAACTACTATAATGGTGTTAATGTAGGCTAATATAATTACTAAGCTCAGATGAGTGAATTTGTGTTCCGTTTACCAGTTAACATTTAGTCTGTGCTTTTGTTTTTATTTTTTATTTTGTTTTTTATTTTTTTATTTTTTATTTTATTTTAGTTTAGCAATTTTAAGTTCTTCTTTAAAAAGCATTATTTTTGTTTTAGATTGTAATGTTGTTGTTACAGTGTTAGAATGTAATGGGATTTTAACCCTTTTTTGCACATAATATATAGTCACATTCAGTGTATTTGTTTTCATGAACACTGTTTATAGGACAGGGCAGGATGTGAAATTACATTTTTTAATACAGATGAAAATAATACAGATTTTTTTTTATTATTAGCCCCAAAAAACTACAGATATAGTAGTATATATATATTTACAGAAAAAAACAAATATACATGTGACAGGGCAGGGCTGAGAACGGAGCGAGGCTGGTGGAGCGTGTGCTAATGAGCATCACCTGTGCACCACACCGGTCTCGAGTCCCACAGAGGAGCTCCGAAAGGATAAAAAAAATCTGGGTCCCACGCATAGACTGTAAAAAAAAAAAAAAAAGATGGACGACGCACCTTTACTTTCTTCCATTGTAGAAAAGTAAAGCCGCCAATATCCCAATATGGCGCTGATATCTTGCGCTGATTCAAGTATTTTTTTTTTTTGTTTTCCCTAGAGCACATTTATAAAAGCTACTTAAATGTCCTAATTGAACTAAGGCCTAATCCTGGCTTAATATAAGCCCTGTCTGTGAAACCAGGCCTAACATTTTTTTTTATGGTTTGAAATCTTTCAGCTACCAAACTCAATCATATGGTGAAACCAAGAAGCAGAAAAAATCTTAATCAAAAGCAATGAAATCACAAAGAGGACCCCTGCAGACCCAATCACAAAATTTGATATTTTTATGAAAAAGCAAAGTTAGTTCACATTGGAAAATGTCATATAGTGTGACTCTCCAAAACCTCCAAAAAATAATTTTGAAATAATAATAAAAAATATTTACCTTAAAAAAATGCATTTTAAATGTTTTTTTTGTTTGTTTTTTAAAAATAATCAAAATATGTACACTCAAATGCATTCAAGGTGTGAGGGAAATAAGTACATTTAATTTGGTTACAGTTTTAGTCATTAAATTGAGAAAAAAAAAATCATTAAATTGCTGTTGCTGCTGAGTCTACAAACAAACAGAGAGTCTTTTTTATTTAGTTTGGAGTATAAATTAAACGTGATAATACAAAAAAGGACGTGCTCCACAAAATAATGACAAGAAAACGCGTCTTTTTATTGAGTCGTCATCACTGCTGCAATAAAGCCGAATATGAATCACAAACAAATCGACTCTTTTAAACCGGTTCTTTTTTGGTGAATCAAAAACACAGCGTAACCAGCGTAGTTCAATTTACGACAAAATTACTGAGCCAGTTCTTGTACTGAAGCATTCAAAAAAGATTTACGAAATCAGGAGTTACTATTTTGAATCCGGAATCAATTCAAATCAAATCAAAATCCAAAGTAAGACTCGGTCGACATGCACGTACTACCTGAAAATGACTTTAATGTTTTCCAGCAGTCATCATTAATGAAAAAATAAAGAAGGCACACCAACCACTTTCTTCCTTTGTATCTTCAATTTTCGTTCTGCATGCTTCTTCATAACCCACGTCTTCTCTCTCCTCTTTAATGAAGTCCATTTTCACAAATATGTGGTTCATGGTTGTTATGTTGTGTGCGTTCAACTCGGAATTTCTACTATTGTTTTAGGAAGTTCAATGGAACGCCACTTAAATCGGACTTCCAACTTTAAAACTCGTGCAGAAATCCACTGATTTTGTCAACATGCGGGAGTGTGACGTCATTTAAAACATGGACGCGCCCAGTGAGATGCACACACTGAATGATAAACATTAATTTCTAAGCAAATACATGCACACATGAGTTAAGTTTCTGGCATATTCCATGATTAATTGACCGTTTTAATACTGCAAATGTACAAAAACGCTAGTGCTGGAAACTATCGTTTATCCTCCGCGGAGACTTCTTTGTTTACTATTGAACACCTGTCAAACTAACGAAAGCATGCAACGGAACGCCTTTGTGTTCGATAGTCGAAGATATCGAGTAGGAATATTCCACATCTGACTTTGAATGAAACTAAGCATTACCGCTGGAAAAGTAAACACTAGAATTAACGCTGCGCAGAACGCTATGAGTCTACTGAGATGTTGTGTTGGATGGATGGACGGACGTACAGGGGAAAACACATGGATTTATACGTGATGCTTTGTCATGAGACCAACGGTTGTAAACTCGTATGATATGCCGTTCCAAACGCGTCGCTAAATACTACTGCCTTTAGCCTACTGAACAAATGGATATACATGGATTCGCATTGCATTTGAATTGATTTCCCCAGTTATATATATATATATAAAACGTTACAATGTAACTTAATTTCTTTTAAAATTTCCCTCACTATGAAATAGATTTCAAGGTAAGTATCATCTCATAGACTATTTGAAAACCCATGGCTAATAAGTTTATGGACATTTTTATAATGGTCATTTATTTTCCAGTAGGCCTATCTAGCTAAAAATCTGATTTCAAACAGGAAACACAAAATTTGGCTTCACAGCACTGAATGAATTCAATAACATCAGATTAAAATTGGCCTGTGTAGCAAACTCAGAACAGATCGATCAATATCTGACCTCCACGAGAAGCATAGGTTGACATCATGTCAGAGTTTGTGTCGACTAAATGAAATAAAGCTGTGCAGTCATGATGGCAGTTTGTAGACCAACCTGGAATTGAATTATAATTCAATAAGACTTCACTCTGGAATTTCCTGTGGTTTGTTTTTTATTATTATTGACATTTTTAATTTATGAGTAAAAGATACATTAGGGTACAACAGGCAAACCTTAAAGAAAGTGCAAATGCATGGGAAAAGAAATCATAAAACTATTTTGTTTTGTTTAATAATCATATAAATGTATTTAAATGTATTTGTTTTTATAAAAGTTTAATTTTTGAACAATTTTGTACCCTTCAGACATTTCTGTACACATTGTCATTAAATGTGTAATTGTCATAAATGTACAGTTTAATAAATAGATTATTTAGTTTGATTTTTGTGTGTGTTTTCCTTTTTTTGTTACATTGTGTGCGTAAAAAGTTAAAATGTTCAGCTTCAGGACAGTATTAGTCATATTCTCCTTATACATACACACAACCTTTAAATAATGCTTGTCTCAGGAGCTAAAAGTGCAGATGCCTGAGGTGCAGGTGTGTGTTTAATACAAAGACATGCTCTGAAAATTAATGAATCTTAACAAACCTTAACAAATCCCTCCACAAAGCAACCTTGATGCGAGTACTGTAACGTGACCTTTCCTCCTCCACCGTGGTTCATTGGCAGTATTCTGGAAGAATGCTTATTAGTGTTGTTTGCTATGGCGAGCATCACCATTACTACTGATCTGAGCTATATTTTTGCTTGTTGTGCTTTTACCTGAAGTAAAATTTACAAAACAGTTTTTGCTGCTTAACATTTTTGGGCAAACAATGATACTATTCAAACATTTGTGGTAAGATTTATGTGATAAATTAATACTAATTAATACGTCAAGGATGCATGAAATTGATCAAAAGTCACATTCTCATGCAAGCACCACTCATTTGTTTGTTTTGCTATTTTATCTGCATTTGTATATGAATATGTGTTTATATATTGTGTTTTTAGATATAAAACTCTTACACCACAAGACTGACATTACAAAATTTGCATGCGTATTAGATTTATTTGCATGACTGAGGCACAAATTGGCTGTTATCGGCCTGATTCTGTCCCTTTGCTGTGACAATTTGTTAATTAACATCTCACAGACACCGAGAAGGACAGTGAATGTGAGGCGCAGAGAGACAACGCAGTACAAGAGAAAAGAGACTTCACAAACTCTACCAAAAAGCTACAGAAAAAAAAACGAAACTCATTTCTCGGTCTGTTTGTCCACGCATTATTCTTTTTTCTCAATTATCATAAGTCTTTCAGCTGTAAAATAGCTCTCCATATTTTGTTCTTTCACATCTTGCCTTCATTCTAGCTTCACTGATGACTGGGGTGAAACCAAAAGGGCACATGCACTGTCTGAATGACCACAAAGGACACACCTTAAGACTTCTTGTGTCTTGAATTTTTGGCCTAATTTGATATACTACTCTCCCCCTCACGTTTTACCAATTCTGTATTACTTTTTTTCTATGGTGAACACAAAAGGACACAGAAAGCTATTATATACTTTATCGCTTGACATATTTGGTAACACTTTAGTTTAGGGTCCAATTCTCACTATTAACTTGCTTATTAGCATGCATATTACTAGAATATTGGCTGTTTGTTATAAAGCACATATTATTGCCTTATTTTGCATGACCATATTTTACATTCCTTAATCCTACTCAATAACAACTACCTTACTAATTATTAATAAGCAGTAATTAGGAGTTTACTGAGGAAAAAGTCTATTTGCCTCATCATGACGACTCGCTTGTTGTATTCCTTACTTGTAAGTCGCTTTGGATAAAAGCGTCTGCCAAATGAATAAATGTAAATGTAAATGTAAAAAGTTGTAGTGAATAGTTAATAGTGAGAATTGGATCCTAAACTAAAGTTTGACCAAATATTTTATATTATATAACACTCACAAATCATTTGAACTGCTTTTATGATACTTTTATGTTTTTATTTTTTCCCCCCATTTCCAACGCTTATGTTCTATGTGCGGACTCTTATATTAATTTTCCTTTGGTTCCCATGTTTCCTTCCAGTGGTTCCTGTTCCCTTTGTTCCCGTTACTAGTTGCGCTGTGTCCGAAATCGCCGCCATGCCTTTAAATAGGGCACTATTTGAGGGGACAGCCATTTGTCCAAAACCATAGTGGACCTTATTAAGTGCACTCATTCAATCCCACATTGCACCCCAATAACGAGTGTACAAATGATGTATGCTCAGTGGCTAGAGAATTCCCATGATGCACTGTGAGAGTCACACGCCAAATGAATTCTCGCGTCTCACCAGAAGATGGTGCCCGTGGATAAATCATCCATCCATCCGTTTTTCAAACCACTGGTCCAATGTGGGTACATCGCAATATCATACAGGAAGGTCTATGCATAGTTTCCATGACAGAGTTCAAGATAAATCTTTTCATTACTGGTAGAGCTGCTAGTTTGCTGAGATTTAAGTGATTATTAAACAGCAAGCACAAACTATGCAAAAGCGGCAACCCTTCCGGCACACTCAGTGTCCGAATTCACTCGCTCATTTTCATTCACTCCCTCAACTGAACTACATTAATGGACTACCATATGGACTAGTGAATGAAGGTATAGGGGGTGATTTCGGACACAGCCTTGGTTTCTGTGGTTACTTGTTGGCTAATTGATAGTGTTCGCCTGAGTCTTGTTTGGTTCCTCATTTAGCCATGTATTTTAGTCTTCAGTTTGGTTCTTTTTTTTTTTTTTTGACCTGTATTGTCTGTGAAGCTGATTCTTGTCTTCTAAATTGCCTTCTTTGTTTTTTGTAAATAAGCAAAATTTGCTGATATCAAGATCCTCTGCTGCTCTTCTCTTGCCTGCACTGTGACACTTTCAATAAATGGAAAAGAAAAGGCAATTCTTCCACGGAACAAGGAAAGTTATACAGGTTTGGAACAAATTATGGGTGAGAACATTTTCATTTTTGAGTGAAGTCTATTTCAGTTCCATTTAAATTCCATCCCAATGTTAATGCCTTGCTCTTTCTCTGTAATCATGTCTTACACTTCGAGAGGCTGTCAGAATTCATCAAGTGCTTTGCAATGACAGTCAGCATCATGCTAACGGCAAAGACAGTCTGTATTCATCATTGCAAGCCTTCATCTGACCTGCTCATAATGCAGATATGATAATTTCATTCCACAACCTACTAGAGCGTGTCTGTGTGCACAAGCTACTTATAGGAAAAGTTCAACCCAAAATGAAAACTTTGTCATCATCATGTTGTTCCATAATCTTATGACTTATCTTCTTCAGTGGAGCACAAAGGGACAGATTTACTAGTAGCTTGCACCAGCGCAAACCCTCTTTTGACATTAAAAAACTGCTATCTGGATTTACTAAAGACGCAGAGTAAAACAATCAGCAATGAAAAGGCGTGGACAGAATTATTTTTGCACCTGACCTTATTGCACCTTTATTTGTTGGAGGTTCAATTCAATTTACATTTATTTGTATAGCGCTTTTCACGATACATATCATTTCAAAGCAGCTTTTCAGAGAATGCATGTCAACATTACAATTTAAAGAATGCAGTTAGCAAATAATGTAATAATTTAGGCAATTAATTTACAATCACTGTTAGCAGTTTAACTGAAGGTAGAAGCAATGAGCTCCTGGATAAATGAATTACATTAACAATAATTAAGGTTCCCTTTCAGACGCAAAATTTATGGGTGGAGAGTATTTAAATAAATCACACAACATGATTTACCAAGGTTTGCGGTAGTCAATTTACTAGTATTTGCACCCATAGATATGTATAGGCAGTGGATATAATCATTGAATAACAGCTTAAATTTTCTTTTGTTCAATAACACGGCTTCAGAAGACATGGACTATAGCACAGGAGTCATATGGACAACTTTTATGATCATAAGTCATATGGACAACTTTGTATATTATACAAAGTTTCTCCTGACAGAAGAAATAAGTCATACAGGATTGGAACATCATGAGGGTGATTAAATGACTGAATTTCATTTTAGGGTGAACTATCCCAGCTACCAAAAGTATGTTTTGCCAATGTTCTTGAGTTAAGAAAACATTTATGTTTAAAAAACTTTTCTTGAACTGCATTGTTTTATTATTTTCTTGTTTCCTGGGGTGCACTTATAATATTAGTATGTTTTTTAAATAAAAAATTATCATAATTTAGAAACAAAAGGCATTTTTCCTACGCTGATTTTAGCCCTCTAATTTAACGATCTGTTTAAGGGGTGTGTCTGCTGTGAGACTTCAGTGTAAACACCCACTGCTGTGATTGGCTGACATCTTTGCATATGGAAATAGCTAAGTATTACATGTGGAATTTTCTAGAAAACTTTTAGCATGTTTTTAGTTCTCAAGGTTTACTAATCGTGAAAAGTGTTAATTATAGCATTATATTTGGTCCCACTTTATATTAAGTGGCCTTAACTACTATGTACTTACATTTAAATTAATGATTTGATACAATGCACTTATTGTGTACATACATGTTTTTACATTGTACTTATATTTTAAAAACACCTGCATGTAATTACATCTGTAATTAATTTCTGTAATTACATTTATAATTACACTGTTGACCCATCCCTTACACCTTACCCCTACCCTTAAACCTACCCATACCACCAAAGCTTTCCCTAACCTTACCCGTATCCCAATTCAATAGCAGAAAAAGTGTTTTGCAATTCAATATGAACCCAATAAGTACATTGTACTTATTTTTTGATGTAAGTACATAGTAGTTAAGGCCACTTAATATAAAGTGGGACCTTATACTTAGATTGTGCTGTGGCATTAAAGGTTGCAGTGATGAGCATGTAGCTGATCACAGACATTTTGAGTGCATGAATGCAGTGATCTCGTCATTGTAATTCTGCATCGATTTCTGCACACACCTTCATCACAACAATGCAAACACAATAATGTAAATAAGAGATTTGGTTGATTCCAACGGGAGTTTGGAGTTTTGGAGTCCAGAACAGTCACACTGTTTGATTGACAGCTCCAGCAATTGTAAAGGGAGCGTTCTTTGATTGCTTTCTATATATAATTTAATCACAGTTAAAATAACAGATTATTATCATCCTACTAAGAGAAACAATGTGAAGTTGACCGTGTAGTCACTGATGTATTGACAATAAACGATGCTGAGACAAAAACATCAGACTGTAGGCCTACATGAATCATTTTATATCAGAAATCACTGGCACTGGTGATTTTGGTTAGACGTACACATAATCTGTACATATCAAACAACCAGTAATAAAGCAATAGGGACACAGTATAAATTTCCTCTCCGTTCCTGTCAGATACAATATATGGAAGGCACAGCTTCGTTTTTTATTTTCATGCTCTCTGAGCATCCAATGCAGCTACTGTGTTTTTCCACAACCTGACGCTGCAAAACATTTTGCACTCTTCATAGGCTTATTGCTTAGTCGCTCGATCCAGTGTTAGCGTTACATCTGTTATTTGTCTACTTGTCATGCTTAAATCAGTGGGCGGGGAAACTGAACCTTAGGGTTTGTGATGTCACCAACTCTGGAAGATGCTCGTTGTAGTCCCTACCAGCCATTTGTTGTAGTCCTTAAAAAGCTATTTCTGTAAAAGAAAATATCTCCCTTTGCACTGAACTTTGAGCATCTTAACTTTGCAGATCAAGCGACAGCATTACACACTAACTAAAGTTAAATCATATTTTATCATTCTGCAAACATAATGGGAATTAAACTTTTGAATGTTCTCTAAAAGTTCTAAAACATTTAAAAAACAGATGTATAAATGTATAAATGTTTTTGTGCTAGACTAGATAACTGAATGTTCTATTACCGTTACCAGAAACATATTTGCTCGTAACTTTGAGAGAACTTTGCCAGAATGTTAGCCAAAGTTCTGATAACTTTCCCTAATAGCTGGGATTCCTTTAAATCCAACTTACATTTTCAAAAATGCATGTGGGCATTTCAGAGTTTTAGCTCGATGTGAGTTTATTCAGTAAAGATCACAGCATGGAACCAATTTTAGAGCTGTTTGAAGCTGTTTTCTATATCACAGATATGTCATATCTAAGAATAAACCCTACACAGATGAAAGCAAAAAAGATAGTTTGTGCACCTCTATTTTACAAAAAAGCTCAAATCAAATGGATGGCACGACTCCAGTGCCTTTGAAGTCTTCAATGTATTGATTACAGATGAAATGTCATTACAGGTGTTTGCCAGTAATGAGATTATCGCAAGCTCCCCGCGCCCGATTTGGACCCACGTCCCTACTGACATTTATCCCTGTTTAGTATGCCATGATGAACATTCAGTTAATCACACTTCATCCTCACAATCACAACATTCATTAGATATGACCTTTGTGAGTGACAATTAGCCAGGAAGGCTCCATTGTCAAAAAACAAAAAGCTGAATTATCAACGATTTAGAGGAATCAATATTTGAGTCCATTACTGGTACCCGACCGCTCGGTGTGAACCAGACCGAAACAATCAACTGAATTAAAATCTAATGTGCCAAGATCATTACACAAAAAATAGCTCAACAAACATGGATAACACCAATGTTGTCTTCATTAATTCATAATTGGGGCATTTTGTATGTTACAGACAGTTATAGAGACGAGAGTGGCACATTATCTCACCGAATGCATTATGGTAATGTGTTTCTCCTCCATCAGATCACCACCCATTTGCTTCCAGGTTTTATTGTCTTTCTTTTTACTTCTAGTTGGTTTTGGTATTTATGTTCCACTCATGTTTAACAGTCCAGGACAAAAGACCTTTACTTTTGCCACACCCACATACCAGTGCATTTCAGATTGTTCATTGTAACAGATGTTTTTTTTTTTTCCCATACAGGATGTTGTTCCATTTGTTGTTCCATTAACGTTCCATTTGTTAACATTAGTTAACTACAGTAGTTAACATGATAACTTAGTTAATGTTAATTGAGAATCTGATAATATTATTTAATGGACCTGAGCTAACATTACCTAACATTGAACAGTTATGTGACATATATCTGAGGGAAACGGCTTCTTGAACAAGAAAAAAAAGTAGGGTGGGACTTGATTTTGTCCATTGGGAATTGATTGGATCATTAAATCGTTGTTGTTTGCTATTGCTACGATCCCTCATATGAGTGACAGGTTGTCCCAACTTTGATTTCACGGTGAAAGCGAAAGTGACTGTTACTCATTGATCACTGCAGTAGTGAGTTAAAACTAGAAGTTTACACTATTGTCCATTCAATTCTAGGGTGTTCATATTCTACATTCGTATTAATGTTGCGGCAAATTCAAACGCGCTCTTTCTGGATCTCCCAGCGCTGTCTATTAGGCTAACTGTGATGAGACCACATTTGAATGTTATAATGCAGGTAGAGCCTGATTCAAGGCTTCGTTGGGACAGCATTCTCCCATGGAGAAGCGCAATTACACAACATTTTAAGATGAAGAGACACTCTTTGGTTTTCAACTATGTTAACTAATGTGCTCACTCACAGAATCACACACTACTGCTTTTTATATAACACATTTTCTGTTATGAATTTTGATATCGTTTAGTTTGTTGGTCCATTGGGTTGGACTGCTTTCACATCTCAAGCGAACCTTTTCAAGGAGGTCACGGCACGCTTGTTTGGTTCACGTTTGGTGCGCACCCGAGCGCAATTGCTGGATTCACACCTTCCCAAATGAACTGCACCAAGGGGGACAACAAACTCTAGTTTGATTCAACTAAACAAAATGAGGCAGGTGTGAAAGCAACCCTAAACTCTTAGATAGTCATGGCACAGAGGTTCTGGTTTACTATTTTACACATTATTACTGAATGTTGTCTGTATGTTGTCAACTATATAGACATATTAAAAAAAAAAAAAAAAAAAAAAACGTATAAAAATGACAGACACACAGTAGTTTGCTACAACTGCGGGTATCCCATATGTTTCTGGCCCAACAGTTTAACAGATCATCAGATTCATTTACTAGAGGAATTTAATGAGTTTAATATTAGCCAGTGTTACCCTCGACAACCTTGAGAGTGTGCTTGGCTCAGATAATATTCTTATTAGATGAAACGCAGAGACGCGTCCAGATTACAGGCCAGATGCAGATGATGAGGACTTAGACCTCTGGACTACCAATAACATGATTAGTGACCCTCCTCCTGGTCACATTGGCCGTGCTCTTATAATGTGTGTCATTTTCTAGCTCTCTTCTACTTTCCTTTAGGACTTTCCAATGGCTGTCTGCTTAGTTTACAGTGGAGTGACATAGATTGACTTTGCCAGAGCAATAAAACAGGCTAAATGAAAGTGAAATAGAGTGCTTATGGAAATGGAGTATTTGTGTACTGTGCAGGTCAATCATTTGAAAATCATTTAAGAGAGCAATTGGAGCTAATTTTATTTTTAGTTCCCTTTTTTATTAGTTAAAGGCACAGTATGTAAGTTTCGCCGCTAGAGGTCGCTTATTCAAAACAATAACAAAAGCGTTGCTTGATGATGCAGTGAATGAGCATGGAATCATAACATTTGTTGGAATGAGCTTCGAATCATTTGAGTTGTCGTCTTTACTTCTACAGCTGATGGAAAGCAATCCAACAGGACTCAGGCAGAAGTGATGTGCATGGATGAGATAATGTATTAAAGTTTTATTAACAATAGAGTGGTATGAAGCAGGGCGGGCCGAGAGCCGTGGGAGTGGAATGAGGCTGGTGGAGCGCTCCTTTCGTTTTGTTGTTTATGTTTATTTTACTATTAAGGTAAAATAATTTATTATATATTTATCATATATTTTCTGTCACCAGTCTAATAAAATGCATATAAAATTAAAGTGTCTTTGGTGTTATCACTTAAAATCAGGGGTAATGAGGATTTCTCTGGATTTAAACACTAGAAACATTTGGGATAGTGTAAGTACACAAGTCATCAAAATATTAGGGCTGTCAATCGATTTACAATTTTAATCTAATTAATTACATACTCATATTACATTAATCTAAATTAATCGCATACATAATTTTTGCTGTGAAAGTATATTTCAATTCAAATGAATCAATGAATAATCAGCATTAGTGACATTAAAGTTCAAAAACTCTTATTATTATTTTCACTGTTCAAATAATAGCCATAACAATCAACAATATGACCTAATATGCTAAGGAAATAAATTCAAAAGTGCTTCAGGAAGAAGATTTGATAACGTGTGCCGTAACACCAAGGTAATTGTGATTGCTAACTGACATCCAGTGATTTACATGTTAAGTCAATGCAAAGACGCGAATAGACATCCTGCGGCGCGAATTGAGCGTTTTGGGCGTTTGACGCGCGTAACGCGTGATTCGCGCGAAACACGCAAGTTGAAAAATCTGAACTTTGGCGAAAATTCGCGCCGCGTTAACCAATCAGCTTGCTCTAGTAGTGACGTGACGTAGCGAGCTGAGGCAGAAATCCGAAACAACATGGAGGACAAAATCATCGTCGCTGTACATCTTCATACTTTTATAGAAACAGGAATAAAAAGGATCTTGCTTGAAAGAAAGTGAGTGAGGAGGTCGGACAATCTGGTAAGTTGTAAAAAACGGTCTTTACTCAATTTGAGCTATATATATATATATATATATATATACATATTGACAATACAAGCTAACTAAAGCCGACCAATTGAGCTTATTCGCTGTAATTTACAACTATTTCCCCGCTGACGAGTTGATGCGTTTATTCAGAGGAAGTGTGCCGAAAAAAGTGGAAGAGTCTGGGACACATAAAGGAACGGGAGAGCCCCTCTCATGACGCGAATTCGCATCTGTTGTGAAGTGAATTTCACGAGCGAATGAAGTGAGTAAACTCAAAATGTCCAAGCATCCAACTACGGGTGAATAGCGCGTTTTATTCGCGCAAGTCGCGTCTGGTGTGAACAGTCGAATGGTGGCTAAAACCAAAGTCCCTTTAAGACAAGTCATTTCACTCGGCGGCCATCTTTGAAACGCCTCTCGGGCATCCTGGGCATCATGCAATCTCTTTGAATGGGGAAACATCAAATTCTCCAAAACTGTTCGCCAGCCTTACGATTAAATTTCATATTTGAAATATGAAATCAAACAACAACCTCATAGATTTAGTTTCAAAACGCTCGAATCATGACAAAAAAACTGTATTTTTCAGGCTGGATCAAACTAATGCGCATGCGCAGACCTAAATGCGCGTCTCTTCGGAGGCGTGCGTCTGACTGTTTCTATAGAAACCGGTGATTCTAACAGTCGCTGAAGTGACGCGATGACTTTACCAGTTGGCGATTGGCTCTTATTTAGAAGGCGGGACTTATTCCGCCATATTGCGCGTTACATTTTCTCCCATTCAAAACAATACGAGTGACACATCTTGTGTTATTCTATAGTCTTTGCTAGAATGGCTGCAGGTTTAAAGGTCAATACAGAATGGATTAATCTGCGTTATTTTTTTTTAACGCGTTATTTTTTCTCAGATTAATTAATCGAAATTAACGCATTATTTTGACAGCCCTACAAAATATATATGGATATTTTAATCCCAAAATCGTACATATTGTGCCTTGAAGTCAGTGATTTGAAACTCATTAACCCTATAAAACTTAAGTGCTCTATATGAATACTCAGTTGACTGCTAACTGGATTCCAATTGGATATATATTCACTGTAGCATAAACCCTTCATCAAAACATTCATGGCATCACGGGACTGTGTGTTAGGACTGCCATCCAGTCCTTTAGTCAGAAAAGATCTTGAATATGTGTGCTGTTTTCTACTGAGGCAAGAGGATGGTGTTGGCACATATCTGTCTTCTGGTCGTTAAAAACACGTTAGTGATGTCCTGACAGGATTTTAATGAGAATGGGTTGGTCTGCTGTAGAGGATTTAAATTAGAAAGGCTGGTGTCTGAGAGGAACCAGATTTACAGCCAAACTCAAATGAGAATCTCCTGCGGTGCATCTGAAATGGCATACTACATAGTATGCGATTTCAGATATAGTTTTCGGATAATATATAATAGGGACCAATTCGATTTTGGATGCAGTGCTGGAGTTCACCAGACAAAACATGATTATGGGAATGCACAGAGAAGTGAAAACATCACAAACTAGATTCTTTTTCGGAGTGTCTATTTACAGTAAGTGCAAATAACTGCCCTTGTTGGCAAACGCTATTTACACTAGCTCCGCCCACCAATGTCTGGTTGGGCCACTCAAGTTTTAAAAAAGATATGCAAAATTCTTCAGTGGTGCAGCAGTAGCAAGTAAGGCTTGCAGTTCTGGCTTTTAACACGATCGACGCGGGTTCGAATCTGCCTTTTGCCGAGCTCTCATTTATTTTCAATAAAAATGAAAATAATGTTCTAAAAGTAGAAAGAAACTGCGACCGAGTTTTTAATATTATTAAAAGTGTTTATTGGTAGGATTAGGGGAAGGTGTAGGGAGGGTTTTTACTCTTCCAATAAGGCAGCATCCATTTAATAATTTTAATAAATATAATCATTTACACTCTAAGATATTATTGCATCCTGTTAATGTACAAAAATACTGAGGTGCAAATAGTATCTGTCAATAAAGTATAGATAGAATCTAATGACTATTTACTCTTATTACAAAGGACTGATACTTTTACACGGTGTAAATAGAATCTATTGCCATTTTCACTTAGTGTAAATAGCATCTATCACTATTTGTATAGCTGCTGCCATTTTTTTTTTTTTTTTTTTTTTCGGAATAAAACTTGCTTCCTTGTGAAAAGATGATTGCCAGACCTGGGTCCAGATCAATGAAACATTTTTAAGAATACAATTCTTTGTAACTGCTATTTTCTAACTTAAGAATATTTTGTATTCCCAAAAAGATGTCTTAATGTTCTTTATGTTCTAAAGATTGTTCTAAAGACAAAACTTGTTTATTTTGCATTTCTGAAAGAATGTTCTTAAAGTTAAGCAAACTTTTCTTAAATCCCTAAAGATTTTATTGAATTGATTGGGTAGTTTAAATTATTAAGCATTACAACATATCACTATAATTTTAATAATACTAATGACTACTGTGTGATACCAATGATTAGCATTCACAACAAAATAACTATTTAATAATGCAAATTAAAAAATGTGACTGACCCAAATACTATTATTATGGTAATCTGCAGGCAGCCCAAAAAGACAGCAAAGTTGTTTTTCATTGAGTTGATCAATGAGTCTTCTGCAAGAACCAATCAGATAGCAACAAAGCCTGCTATGTTCCCCTTAAGAAAAAAAAAAAAGATGTTTTTAAGAAAATCAAGAACTGCACTTAGGAACATTCTTACAAACTTCTTAGATTTTATCTTAAAGTCTTCCTTTCTTATGAAGATTTTTGTAAATCCCGACCCTGAATCAAAAGTTTAAATATTTTGGTCACTAGATATGGGATATGGGCTGAATTAAATTCGGAACACTAGCACACTACTCATACTATTTAAGACATATAAAGATATTGTATTTGAGTTATTTTTTTATATATATATATATATATATATATATATATATATATATGAAATCTCTAAATCGCGTTCTGGGTGTGGCCTTGGTCCGGAAAGGGGGGCACAGGGATGTCCATGTCCATCTGGCGCTGGGCCTGTGCTTGAGACGATGAATTTAATGTCTCGTATACCCTGCAGGTAAATGGCTCTTTTTTTTAATTAGGACGATCTGCTGTAGATTAAGTTGAAGGCTTCTCTGTGAAGGTGACTTCTGTGGTTATAGATCAGTTTAACATTTTTCACATCATTCAATCTCTCATTAGTCAATGTGACTTTTATTTAGCATTATCCCTTTCATTTTTTACTGCACACAATATCCACCTCTTTATCTGCATTCCCTCATTGTATAATAACCACAAGCAGTCCTCTCTTGAATATCTCTACCTCTTTCTTTCCACACACATAAGGGCTAAATCACATTAAATCCTAATGGCTGGATTATATGGGCACCCAAGAGCAGCATGTCCCATTATTTCCTCCATTCTCAAAGATATATTCAGCAATAACCAGCCATTACTGGGAATTAGGGGACCTGCCTTCCGGCTGTCACATGCACCGTCCATTGAGGGAGGCTGATTATTGGGTTTATTAGTTCATTTTATGAGTATGCTATTCAGAAATAGTTAGAAAATTTCTTGGGATTAAATAGGGGAAATAAGGTACTTAAATTGTGATTTTCTGCTGGAAACCTGAAAAAGGGGAATAAATTGTCTAAGTTATAATATGGGTCCCACTTAAGCCTTAATTGACTACATTGAATACATTTCATTGAGAAGCATCAACAATCTATAATCTTGGCGTCCTTACAGAAGAAAACATACAGGCTGGCTTGTTCTTTGTTGCATCACTTAGATGGATCAGTGGGTCCCTTATCCATGTAAGTGGATATGCATGGATATGTGATGATGCCTCACCCACTGAGAGATAGCTGGTTAGCATCTCTTCAACAGAAGGCATCATCATTGAAGGCTCGGACCCTGCCATCCAAGCTGCTGTGTTCCACATCTCACTTGAATGGCAGGGCATATGCGGCAGCGGGTCAGACCGGGGGTGCCCTGCATACAATGGCTGTGCTGAAGGTTCTGGTCCAGGGCCAGGGTCTTTACCCTGAAGCGATGGCCGAGCTGCACCGCACCATGGACCTGGCTCTCCAGACTACTAAGCAAATTAGGCAAACTGGTGCCGTGATCGGTCGATCAATAGTGGCAATGGAGGCCATGAAGGGAAAACGTTCTCCTCAATGCACCAGTTTTGCCTTTCGAGTTTTTCGCCTTTTCACATCCGTTGAGACAGTGGTTGAAATATTTAGGGAGGTGAAGGTGTGGTCGACAATCATCAAAAGATATATACTGTGCTGGTTCAGATCCATGCCTTAACAATCTGAGGAGCCTGGCCTATCCTAGTCTGAGGACTGGAAGATCTAAGGGAGGTGAGAAAGTGGTCTGAGTGAAAATCTCTCCTCCTTCCCTTGTCCCCCCTGCCTCCTAATAGGGGCTAAGGTGGGGTAACAGAGGGTTTACACACGCTTGCATTGGGCCCTGAGACTGGACTGATGATGTTAATGGCAAAAATTAATAATATCTACCTTCTGATAGTTCGGCAAAGCACTTGAATGCAAGCTGCGAAGCACGTCTAGTCCGTCTAATGTAAATGCATGAGTTGAGGATGCTCGCCAGTTAAAACTGGCATTCCTACTCATCTCTGTTAGCTACTTTGCTATAGTAGTACCTGTAGCAGAATAGCAGACTAGATGATTGCTGCCCCCCAGATATTAGGGTCTACTAAGTAGGAAGCTCCCTTATACCGCCGATCTCGAGAAACCGACAGAGAGTGCCTCACCCCAGCTTTGTGAACCTTCTGCATTATAAGGCACATTCGGCAGTGTAGGAGTCTCAAGTTTCTGGATGCATCCTTGGGTGAAAAGCAGAGTAAGAAGCCTCCCCTTGTTTGGGTGTTAAAAATGGGTCCTCTGTTCACCCAGAAGAGCTTTTTCATTCTCTAGAACCTGACGGGATGTCACCCCAGATTTGCGAACCCTTCCATTTGTAAAGTACTTTTGGGAGTGCTGGAGTCTTGAGATCCTAGTCTGAAGACAGCAGTTTGGTTTTGGTTTACCTTGAATAGTGAAGGAAGTCTTCACTTCCTGGAATCCTTCTTTATATCTACTAGACAAGCCTCAAACTGATCTCTTGGTAATCAACGTGTTTTGCACAGACTTGCAAATCCTTTTTGTTGTAAGGCGACTTTGGTAGTGCAGAGTCTTGAGATCTTGGTATGAGGACAGCTGTTTGTAGCTAGCACTAAGATGGCTAACTCCCTTTTACCACTAGGCCTTCTAGTTCTTCTGAAGATTGACCCTCCCCCACTGTTGAGGGTCTTTGAGTAGGGTCTTCTTCTCCCTGAGATAAGCTTTGTCCAATTTCCTGGAATCATACCTTTATAAGACAGCGAGGTTGAGTGATAGTAGCTAGCACTTTTGCAGCTCCCCTTGATAAGCGAGTCTTTAGGGTTGAGTGCAGAGTAGTAACCTCCTCACTCCAGTCTGATGCCCCCCAGAACTACCCATCTCTAGAGCACAGTGAGAAGTGGCTTTTTGCCTTTTAGCATCCCCTCTCATTGTCGGGCACCTTCGGGAGTGCTGGATTCTTGAGATTCTGCCTATAGTCAGACAGGAAGTGAGCATTTTCTGTTGAGGTAGTTAAGCTTTGCCTCCTGGGGTATACTAGGGGTAGAGCAAGGATTCTCTTGCTCACTCTCGAGGTAGTGGCAGGCTAGAGAATTAGGTAGTTCTGGGCCAGTTTCCCTTAAAGGTGATGTACAGCTTTCATACCCCTTTTCCACCAAGGCAGTTTGAGTGCTGGTTCGGAGCCAGAGCCTAGTTTCAAATCAGTTCTTTGTCTTTCGACACACAAAACACCAGCTCCGAACCAGGAGTGGTTCGTAAGTAGCACCAAAACATTGCTGGGCTAGAAGTAAGAACCGTTTGCGTCAGGGGCTGGGGGCGGGGTTACCGTGACCAACAAGAAACTTGTGACTGCCATTTTTGAAATAGCAGCTAATCGAGCTAATAGCAGCTTGATTGTAATCTCCGTCTATATACAAAATTACGGTGAGCCGTGTTTGGATGCCGATGTAGGTTCACAAAGCCATGATCATCAACAGTAGTGAAACATCCGTGATTGTTGATAGAAGGCTTGTTCGAGACCCGATTCGGCGGGTGCTGCGGATCCGCGGGAGCGTTTGTAGAGCATACGACTCCTTGTACTTTTATTGTTCTTGCGGAGCTTTGATGTCATGCGCCGATCACTATGAAGCCGATGCCGATGCGTCTCAAACAAGCCTGGTGTGTTTGTGTTTGGCGCTGCAGTGTTAGCTTTGCTGTGAAAAATGAGATGTATGCAGTGACTTAAATCCTGGCTCTGTGCTGGCTCTCTAGCCCGTGGAAAGTTCTTAGAAGGCTCGTCAGTTGAACCAACACCGAACTGGCACTAGCACTAGCTCTGAACTAGCACCCGGTTCATGCTGGTGGAAAGGGGGTATCAGAGCTGACATACCAGACCCTTTAGTCCTGCCCTTGGGCCGGGCTCTATCGCTTGCCCCTGCTTGGAAGGTTGAAAAGGCTGGGATTTTCCTTGTATAGGGCATGGGACTTGGGTAGGGAATTTCGTCACTGGCAGTTCCGCCACTGGTGCACCTGAGTTGGAGAGTCTTTAACTTTGGCATATAAATCTGATATGTTTTGGGGTGTAAGGGTGTAAATTAATAATTTAATTATTAATTCAAGACAAAAACACCTAGTGTCCAACCAGTTCATACCGTAGCAATGTGAAAATTATGATTTAGTGGCTAGTCTACAGCACAAAACACAAGTTACAGCAAGAGATTTGAAAAGAACATTTAGAAACAGAGAAAATCTCCTGGCTTTCCCAGATGTTTATTTATTCAAGAGATTTAAGCTGTGTCCCAATTCAGAGGCTGCATCCTTCGAAGGACACGTGCCTTTGAGGTCTGCAAATGTTGAACTGAGCATCATTAAATGGGACTGGGGAGGATCGCTTTTGTCACCTAGCAACTGTGAAAACTACCGTTGATGAGTAATGTTTGTACTAGACTTTTTTGAAAGTTATATTTAACTGGCTGAAATCAAAATAGGGGTCACAACCATCCTAAATATGTTCACCTTGGTCCATTTATGTAACTAATTAAGAGTATAAACTATCTATAAAATCACATTTTATTAAGATATGACAACATTTGAACCGCTTTTTATTTTAACAATTGTGTTATTAGATATTTGACTAAGCTGAAACCCAATATTTGCATTTAAAAGGTTAATCCAGCATTTTCTCTCCACTCATCACCGGAGCCAATGAATCTTGGGATGTAAAGGATCCACCCGTTTTATCCTTTGCATCCTTGAGAAATGAAAGACACACTTGCAATCCGCATTCGAAGGAGCCTTTGAATTGGGACAGCCTTTGTCGCGCTGCTGTGACACATTTGGCCTTCGAATGCAGCCTTTGAAACATGCAGCCTCTGAATTGGGATATTGCATTAGATTTTTATAATCTTTAGCTATATTATGATGTTGGCTAATTCTAGCATGTACAGGTACTAGCACCATGATTTGCTGTACAAATCTGAAATGTCTGTTTTTCTCCCACCACCCAGGTAAATATTTTTTGGCTACATTTCCTTGTTTTTTGACAAACAATAGGGTCACATAATTTTCATCATAAATATCATCACTGAATTTGCATGCAGATTTAGCCTAAAAGTTATTTTGAAAATATTTAAATGCTTAAGTTTTAAGGTGTGAACCACATTCAATTACGGCCATAAATGTAGCAAAGATTATATTAAAAAGAGTTTTTTTTTTTGAAGGCTACCATCTTTTTTTACAAGTGAATTTCATTGTGAGACTGTCACTTCTTTAAATACAAATTCCATATTTAGCTGCAGTATGTAGCCTATGCATCAGTGCCTTTATGAATAAAGTAACACCAGGACTCCCTTGTCTCCTTGAGGATTAATTGCCATTGTCTTTCTTTATGAATGAGCCATGCAAATATTCTTTCACGGATGTAACCATGAGAAACAATGACCATCCAAATAGTGCTTTTGTTTTCATTTTGAGCTGCAATTGAACAGTTTTGCATTTCTTTGCAAGTTCAGCTCTACATACTCAAACACAAAGGGTGAAGAGCCTTAGCAAAAATACTATAATTTGTCACTACAGTATCACAGGCTGATATTTTGTGCCCTAGTGTATTATACTCTATTTTCTGTATTTTACACCTGTTCATGCTGAATGTTTTAGCTGTGGCCCTATATAAATTCACCTATGCATTGACATGTTCAACTCTTTTCTGTCAACTATTCTCTTGGCTGCAACGGTGTTGCTTCATACTGTGTAAATGTGTTTAAATTGTTCATATTTTTCAAAATGATCTTTTGTTCTTCAAGAATGAGCAAATTGCTCTAGCTGGCTATTTTTGGATGCACATGTCAGAATGATGTTTGTGACTACAGGTCATCTTTCAGCAATCTGTATCTTAGACTTCTTGTCCCTGTTTACACCTGGTATTAAGATGTGTTTTGTTCGAGCAGATCACAAGTAGACGAGGGAGACACATACACGTTTATGCTATGAAAGCAATCCGGTCGAAAGTGTTTTCGACTACCTCTGAAAGTGGTCAAAAGTAGACAAGCTCAATATGTTTTAGATGCTGTTTACACCTGTATTTAGCTTTGTCCACTTGTGATCCGATTGACCAAAATGCATCTTAATACCGGTGTAAACAGGGCACAGACACAGATCAAAATCTTTTGGTTCTACGGGCAAAAATGTAAGCCTGATTGGATTTGTTCAACCTGGATCCAATCCTGTATCCTTGACTTTGTTGAACCCCTGATACAGACCACATGCAATCCCCTGAGTAAATGAAAGTGTTCAAATACATTTTTGTCTTTAATTTTGATAAAACTCCAGTCTAGCATGCAGAGATGATATCTGTACAGGATTTCAATGTAACTCAGCTTTTTATCGTTTAAAGACCCTGAAACAATTTGGCCACAGAAATTTTAATAAGACAGCTGTTGCATATTTATGCTTTACACTCATGCTTTTGACTTTCATTAGAACAATATGGCATACATATTCATAAATGGTTTATATTTAAGTGTTTTGAAAGCTTTTCAGAACAACTGCCTTAAGTCTTAAAAATTATGTGACCTGAAAACATTATACTCTATGGTTTGCAGGATTTTTATCATTAAAATATAAAAGCCAAGGGGATCTAATAGCCTACCTGGAGACAGTTATGCATTTGCATTATCTTAATAGCAGTTGCCCTGCTGGTGCAGAACCCCTGGAAGTACTTTGGAGTTTTTTTCTTTAAGATAAAATAGTTATTTTAAATGTAACTGTTTTTCTGACATAGAGAGGACCATAAAGTGTAAAGAGAAAGTGTGTAAGTTCTTCACCAACCAAGCTGATACAATTACATTTAACAGATCATTTGTTAAACAAATTAGTTATAATTTGTAATGGAATATCTTTTGAAAGTAACCCACCTGTTTCTTATTGCAGATGTAGCCTACTGTTACTGCAGTGCTGAAATTTTTGGGGTTGGGGGGACGTCCCATGATGTGCTGCGTCTGCTCTTTGGCAAGCACAGAGCTTTGTACACAAGTGCTCAATCGTTTTCCAGCACCATGTTTGAATTGTTCATTTCAAACAGCTTGCCTATAATTGCATCAACATCAGTGAAGACAGCCGACATCTGTTAGAAAGGAAGCACAGAACAAACATGGCTTTTTATTGAATTTGTAAACTTGACAGTAAAGAAAAGAGAACGGAGAGGTAGATGCGAATTGGAATTTGCTGATAAGGTGGATTTATAGTCTGTAGATAGGGACAACATGAGTTATCCATCATGGCATATGGAGGTTGGGGTTTGGAAAAAAGCTTGGTGATTAATTGCCAATGTGTGCTGAATGCAGCTTGGATTCCATTAGTTATGCTACTACTTCAAACACATTGAAATATGTTTATTAGAAAAGACATTTGCATTTGACTATCTTGCAGATACTTGGCTCATTTGGACTGTCATTTGGCTTTACAGTTAGGTACTATTTAAGTAGTACTATTTGTAACTCTGTATAATCTTATAAAAACAGATTGCTGCAACTACCATAACATTGTTAATTGTAATGCATGGATCTGATTGTGTTTCGTAGACGGTTCCTTGTTATATAGGCGGGCTGGCGTGATAGCATTGGTTGTTTGACTGATTTGACCTGCAGTGTTATTTAAAGTGTGTGACATGATGAACTACAGTCCCAGAAAAACAGACATATATTAACCAACTGCTTTTGAGTTTCTATTGATTAAACCAATCGCCTTCATTATATTAACTCATTTTTAATTTCAATGAACTTTTTTTTAAATAAACCAAGTATACTTTTTATTTTACATTGTAGTAGATCAATATCTTTTTTTATTTTGAATATCACCACAGTCATAATGAACCTTGGCTCTGGTTTTCATTCTTGCAATGTTTTGCAAAAGCAATGACAAAACTTCTTACGTTATATTATGCCAGTGGTTCTTTTATTGTACGTACACTTAAAGGAATAGTTCACCCCAAAATGAAAATTCTGTCATCATTTACTCACCTTCAAGTAGTTCCAAACCTGTATTAATTTCTTTGTTCTGCTGAACACAAAGGAAGATATTTAGAAAAATGTCAATAACCAAACAGATCTCGCCCCAATTTACTACCATAATAGGAAAAATAAATAGTATGGTAGTCAGTGAGGGGAAAAATCTGTTGGTTACTGACACTACTTGAGGTTGAGTAAATAATCACAGAATTTTCATTTTTGGGTGAACTATCCCTTTAAGTGTACTTACAGCGTACTTGCCTAAGAAATTAATGGGTAACATAAAAGTCGTGTTTCCACCGAAATTGCCCGGAACAATTTGTCCCAGGATCTTTTTTCCCCCAGACCTATTGCTAGCTGTGTTTCCCTGGTGGTCCAAAGTACCGTGAAGATAGTCCGGTGATGTAGGACTGTGCGCATCTTTCCAGTTCCCGGATTTCGCCCTCCGCATGTAAGCTTAATAAAGACTGAACCTCATCGTCAGTCCATCTGTCGTGTTTTTTAAACTCCACTGTTGATTCGAATAGCAAACAATTCTTACTGCACACACCGCAACAGACTTTAAAAAACGATGGTTGACAAAAAATGCTGCGTGGAGTCAACCAATTAAAATGCTGCATGAACTCAACCAATCAGCATGTTCAGTGACCAAGTCCCACCCCCAAACGTTCAGGAACTTTGAAAAAGTACTACCTAGCGAGCAGGTACTTTCTGAGGGGGGATTTTTTACCCTGAACTTCATTTAGTCCCTGGTTCCTGCGGTCGAAACACACCACCCCAAAGGTAACTATATGGGTTAAGCATAAGAACCAGGATTCCCTGTGTTTGAAACCTGGATATATCATAGCCTAATTTTAAAAGTATGATTTCTAGACCTGGAAAAGTCATGGAATGTAGTATATATTCTCATAACTCTAGGCCTATATCTCATAACTCTATGGGCATCTTTATAATGGTTATACGTTTTTCTTATAATGCCAAGCTCTAAAATATTTTATCAGGAAGAAATTGTGAGTAATAAATATATTTAAAAATCCGGTATCACTTTATTTTACAGTCCTGTTCCCCATGTATTTACTATGTACGTATGATAGTAATTGTAATAACTGGGTAATATCTAGGTACTAACACTGAACCTACCCCTAAACCTAACCTCAACCCATGTACTTACCTTATATTACCCCGTACTTTCTTGGATAAGTATACTGTAAGTACATGTAAGTGTAACGTAGGGTGTCCACTGGAGGCGAGCGTTGTTGAGAACCCATGTGCAGTTTTATTAAAGTGATATATCCAAAACAGAAACATAAACAGGAACAAAAACAAAGACGTGACTTGACTTGACTTGACTTGACTTGACTTGGCGTGACGTGACGTGACGTGAGACTAGACTAGACTAGACTAGACTAGACTAGACTTGACTTGACTTGACTTGACTTGACTTGACTTGACACAAACGCACACCAAAGAGCGGGTTACATAAAACAAAGCTAGACAAGATAACAATGGAACATGAGGGCTATAAATACAAGAACTGATGGAACACATGACTAGGACAACCAATGGGGAAGTGACACAAGGAACAAGAGAACCAATGACCGAACAGAATTGAAAACCACATGACTATAACCAACCAATGAGAACATGACACATAGACTAAGGGAGAACATGAGGAGCAAGGGAAACATGACACAAACAAGAAACATGAAACAGACTACAAAATATAAGACATGGAACCCAAAACATGAACACAAAACCAAAACACCCGTGACAGTAAGTGCACGTACTGTAAAATAAAGTGCAACCAAAAATCCTTATGCTTAAATGACTGTCATGGGGCCTTTGAATATTGTTCTGGACAAATGGCATTCAAAAAGATTTGATTAATATTACTTATTTGAACATTATTTCAAATCCCAACTGCTGCTTTAAAGTCAAAATGAAATCAAATATGACTCTGTTTACTTTAATGCACATTCTGATTGTTACTGTGCACAAATCACTGGTGCACATTATTCCAAAGATCAGCGTTTGTTTTCAGAATCTGTCATTAAAATGTAACAACACCTCTGCCTTTTTTCACAACTTTCTTTTTTTGAATAGTCATATGGCATTCACAAATTAGCTCAAACATGTCCATAAGTTCCATGGTTCCACACAGCAAACACAGATGAAATGAACCATGTACTTCCAGGGCTATATGCGCCAGCCAAACAGCAGCTATTGAGATCCTGAGATCCTCATTGCTTGGCTCTATTCTGTCATGAGATACCCACTTTTCACGATCAGCTCCCAGCGGATAAATTCAAATCCCACCCAACTTTATTTCTAGTTTCACTCAGAAATACATCAAATCACGGAAGTAAATGGGTTGCATGTTTCAAGTTGACTTATAAAATGTCAAACCCAGTACGCCAACTCTCATTTAAACCCAGAATGTTCACTGTCATTTAAATGGGTCACCTTGGCCCATAATTCCCACTGATTCTCATCTGTCCTAGCCACAGCAGAGGGTTAGACTGAACAAAACAACGCAGAGAGAAGAGAGAGAGTGATAGAACGGAAAAGAACAAGAGAAAGAAAAAAAAAAAAAGCATATTCGAGGCACATGATCATCTATCGAACATCAGTAGTGGCATCACATTAGCGTCTTCCTGAGTCTTGTCTTATCTTTGGAGTACTGCAGCAGATGCATGTAGATATCACCGCTTGCGGTTCAGAGCCAGGATGTGCTTTATCATTCCAGGAGAAAATGTTGCATTTATCGTCTCTGAATTGCCTCTCTTTTTATCAATAGGAGATACTACAGATAGTGGTGTCAGAATGCAGGTGGTTGATTTTGAGATGGCTGTGCACAGTGGTGCTTTTTCAGGTCAGAGAGAAGAAGGCTGCAGTGTGCAAGCTTATTCAAATTCATAAACAGCAGGATGGAGCAGCAAAGAGTTTGTTGTCAAGTTCAGCATCTTTGTATTGTCAAAACAGAACATTTAAATGTCAGATATTAAAAATTGGGTAACACTTTATTTTCACTTTACACTTTCTTTGTTAAACATGTTACATGTACTTACTGAAGTACTAACAGTAAATTATGCATAATTACATGCAACTAACCCTAAACCAAACTCTAATTCTAACCCTATCCCTATTGTAATGAGGCAGTCCATTGGAG
Source organism: Megalobrama amblycephala (assembly GCF_018812025.1). Lineage (NCBI taxonomy): Eukaryota > Metazoa > Chordata > Actinopteri > Cypriniformes > Xenocyprididae > Megalobrama > Megalobrama amblycephala. The sequence goes on along the minus strand of NC_063062.1, from coordinate 38,449,559 downwards.
GCGAGTTGAAGAACCCAAGTGCAGTTTAATTGATTAACATGAACAAAATATAAATTAAACAATGACTTGAATTTGACTAAACTTGAACATGAACCATAAACTCACCAACAGCAGTTACATGGAAAAGGCTAGACAAAGGAACAACTTATGAGACTAATGAGCAAACAAAAGACACCTGTGCACAATCAAACAATGAACCAATGAGAACACTTGACCAAAACAACCAATCAGAACATAACACATTCACAAGGGGAGCACATGTCAGGATAACATGAGGAGAAAGGGAAGCACATGACAAACAGGAAGCATGACTGAAAAATTACAACCCAAATTCTTGAAAAGTTGGGACGATTTTTAAATTTGAATAAAATGAAAACGAAAAGACTTTCAAATCACATGAGCCAATATTTTGTTCACAATAGAACATAGATAACATAACAAATGTTTAAACTGAGAAATTTTTCAATTTTATGCACAAAATGAGCTCATTTCAAATTTGATGCCTGCTACAGGTCTCAAAATAGTTGGGACGGGATCATGTTTACCATGATGTAGCATCTTCTCTTCTTTCCAAAACAGTCTGAAGACGTCTGGGCTTTGAGGTAATGCGTTTCTGGAGTTTTTGTGTTGGAATTTGATCCTATTCTTGCCTGACATAGGTTTCCAGCTGCTGAAGAGTTTGTGGTCATCTTTGACATATTTTTCGTTTAATGATGCGCCAAATGTTCTCTATAGGTCAAAGATCTGGACTACAGTCAGGCCAATTCAGCACCCGGACTCTTCTACGACAAAGCCATGCTGTTGTAATAGTGGCAGTATGTGGTTTTGCATTGTTCTGCTGAAATACACAAGGCCTTCCATGAAATAGACGTCGTCTGGAAACCTCTTTATACCTTTAAGCATTCCTAGTGCCTTCCAAAACATGCAAGCTGCCCATACCATATGCACTTATGCACCCCCATACCATCTGAGATGCTCAACACAGGACACGACGGCGCTTCTGAACCATGTTCACATATGGCTTCCTTTTTGCATGATAGAGCTTTAGTTGGCATCTGCAGATGGCACGGCGGATTGTGTTTACCGACAGTGGTTTCTGGAAGTATTCCTGGGCCCATTTACTAATGTCATTGACACAATCATGCCGATGAGTGATGCAGTGTCGTCTGAGGGCCCGAAGACCACGAGCAATCAATAAAGGTCTTCGGCCTTGTCCCTTACGCACAGAGATTGCTCCAGTTTATCTGAATCTTTTGATGATGTTATGCGCTGTAGATGATGAGATTTGCAAAGCCTTTGCAATTTGACATTGAGGAACATATTTTTATGCACTCTTTCACAGATTGGAGAACCTATGCCCATCTTTACTTCTGAGAGACTCTGCCTCTCTAAGACATCCCTTTTATAGCTAATTATGTTACAGACCTGATATCAATTAACTTAATTAGTTGCTAGATGTTCTCCCAGTTGAATCTTTTCAAAATTTCTTGCTTTTTCAGCCATTTGTTGCCCCTGTGCCAACTTTTTTGAGACCTGTAGCAGGCAACAAATTTGAAATGAGCTTATTTAGTGGATAAAAGTGTAAAATTTCTCCGTTTAAACATTTGTTATGTTATCTATGTTCTATTGTGAATAAAATATTGGCTCATGTGATTTGAAAATCTTTTAGTTTTCATTTTATTCAAATTTAAGAAACGTCCCAACTTTTATGGAATTTGGGTTTTACAAATTAAAAGACATTAAACTATAAAATTGAACCAAAACCCAAAACAGATTTGACACCTTTAGTAATGCAATTAATTAATATTATTCCGTACTTAAAGGCACAATATGTAAATTTTCGATGCTAGAGGTCACTTATTCAAAACAAAGACGTAGCTTGATGACACCTTCATTTTGTGGAATCATGCTGTTTTATCATATTAAATACATTTGTGTGTTGAAAGTTGTCATAATGCTACTCTGCGTTTGCTCGGTGTCTGCTATGAGACACTTGTTGCACACTGCAGTAAGCTAGATCGATATTAGGCATAGCAAAACATGGTACTTGCGGTAAATCAAGAAAACGAGATTTAAACAATAAGACTTGCAGTGTTGAACTGTATAACGTGATTAGTTTTCTGTTGATGAATGTATCCATCCAAACAGTTGCTTATATGTTTAATAAAACACATAATATATTAAAGCATCTTTAGTGTTTCCATGGTTTCTACAAAATAAAGCCGGAAACCGAGGGTAACGTGGGTATGATGTCATTTACAGGCAATACACAGACATGGTCCGTGTCTTGGTTAAAATTGCTTATTTCTCTGGATTTAAACATTCTTGGAAACATTTGGGATAATGTAAGTACACAAGTCAACAAAATATATAAAATTGTTCTAGTGGTTTTTGGATATTTTAATTCAAAAATCATACATATTGTGCCTTTAAATGTATAATTACACTGTACATATAAAATGTGACCAAATCGAATAATAATAACCAACTTTAATTACAGAATGTTGAGTTTAACTACCTCAGCCAAGCACTTTGAGACAAAAGAGAAGCTAAGTTGATATTATAAAATATACTAAGCATAAAACGTCTCTCAGCTCTCTGCAATAATGAGGGATGAAGAATAAACTCTTCATAGACATTTATGTGATTATCTAAATGAAACTAAATGAAAATACCTGTGTGATGCATTAGTGATTCTCTGCCTGGCTGTATTTCCATTCTCTCTAAATACCTGAAAATCTGTGCAGTGCAAATGAGAATTTGAATTTCAGTGCAGCAGTTTCATTTATCTGTTGGAGTTACTTCAAATCCTTGAAGTTAGCATGCATTTATAAATAATTCGTTTCTGAAATACCCAAAGTTGAAATACACAACTATTAAATTGCTTTTGCTACTTTATTTACTTTAATGTTCATTGTTTACAAGCATTCATCTTTTCTTCAAATGGAGACATTTTTCTGCCTCTGAAAATATAAATGTAAAAGCCCTTTTCATTTGGAACATCATAAACTTGTTAATTAAATGACAAGATTTAAATAAGACTGCACTAATAACAGGATTAGTGCTTTCCAATAAGACTGCTAAATTAATTCTGATATTTTATGGCATCCCTAGTGATGTGAATTATTTATCAGTTAGCATTCACAGGATTTTGGTCTTTATGAAATATGTAGTTCAAATAATGTTTCATGTATTGGGATACAATTTACTTGTTTCCATGGCAACACCTGACATATTTGTCATGCCTTCTCATACCAAATGTCATAATTCTTTAACTAGTTTTCTAACAGAATGAGCATGAAAATATATTTTCTCTCTATTTATCTTTGCATGTTATTTGCTGTTTAATATGTCGTACAATCTCAGACGTTCTTCCACAAAAATCTACAACATTTGTGCGTTGGGTACATGAATTATTATGAATTAATATCCATACATCCATTTTCTAACAGCTTTTTCTATGTGCAATAATAAAAGGTAATTCAACATGTAATAATTTTTTATAATATCTATATATTGTTAGAATTAAAAGTATCATGTAATACATAAACAATATTTTTAATAATATGTAATGAAATAATATTTTTTATTAACATGGGTGGATAGCATGGATGGGGACCAACCATAAAGTATAGTAAGTAGTCCATATTGGATTTTCCAAATCGTCTGGAGCCATACAATAATTTTGTGTGAGAAACATGCCAAATTTTAATCTGTTTTTCACTGAAAATCTTGCCATCCATCCCAGCGCTCTTTGGTGTGTTCATTAGAAAAGTAGCTATGTTAGTTTCATGAACAAATGATTCTTTTGAGTCAAAACAGTTCACAAAACTGCTTTGAATGACTATTCACTAACTGGACTTTGAACTGGAAGTTGGTAAATGATCACTGGTGGAGAAGAATATGAGGGATATCAAGATTTTCAGTAAAAAATGACTTTCAGTCTATTTTTTTAAGCTATTGGCTGCAGAAGACTGGGAATACAGTTTAATTGACTGTTTTATGACTATTTTATGTTCTTTTTTGAAAAGCTTTAGTCCCCATTCATTGAGATGTGGAACCAATTAGGTTAATTACGGCAGTTAGATTCAAGGCATTAAACAATTAAGATACCACACAAATCAGATGCATCTTAATGAGAACCGAAAGAAACACAGAAATCCCAATGCAGATTTTCTACATAAATTTAATGAAATTCCTTCTTTTCATTTAATAATCACTGGCCTCATAGAGAAGATGGCTGAAACTGGCCTGTAAGACATCAGGCAGGGGATTTTGTCTCTCAGGTGTAGTTGTTCTTACTGGAGGCTTCAGGACTCTCAAAATAAGCATAAAGGGCACCACACTTAAAAGTGCAAATCCTGAGTACTTTCTCATGCATTTGTGAGCTGTATGTGTGTGTGTGGTTTCAACCTTGAAGGCAAAAACATAAAAAAGTGATTTGCAGTGATTCTTTTCCACTTAGTGCAAGTTAGAGTGTTAACTGCTACGTACAACAAGAAAGTAAGGAGGAAGTGCTGACGACCATGGTAATTACAGAAAAAAAAACTTCCTTCAACATGAGAGAGATTTCCATTCTCATATATTTACTTTTTAATTTGAGCCCAGACCTCAGTTTAGAGTTGTGTTTTTGCTTGGGATAGTGTGCACTGAATTGTGAAGAATAAAACCATGAGCATTCATTAAGAAAGTAAACAGGATGCATTTAGATTTAATATTGACTTTAAAGGGGACATATCATGAAAATCTGACCTTTTCCGTGTTTAAAGTCCCACTGTAGTCAATAATTTTATCCCTTAAAACTCATCTTTGATTACCAAAATGACATACTGAAATGTTTTTTTCCTGTGAAAAAAATTCTTAATGCCTTAAAATAGCTTGAATGTAACGCTACATCCTTGCCTCATTTAATATACAGGGAACTATTAATATTAGACAATTAGCCCCGCCTCCACTCACTCACACGAGCTCAGACAAAATCCACTCAGTCAACTTCCTGAGGTAAACGCTGCACAATGGTATCATTTTTAACAATATCGGACACATAACAGTAATATGATTAGCTTTTTGCTTGACTATGTTATCAAACTGCTAATAATGTGTTGCTAATGTTACACAAACTATGTTCGCATTCACGAGTCAGACAGCTGCCTTCAACACTCAGTATCCTCAGAACAACTCAGAACGTCAGTGGAGAAAGGCAGTTAGTTCATCATAACATTGTAATAAACATCATACTCCCACTATATTGCTAAATCTAACTCTTTAAAGAGAAAATACTCAGCAATGGTGTTGCCATGAATTTACACATGGTTTGTCTTAAAGCATGTTAAAAACACCAGATTTATGAACAACATTAAAAACTTGATTTTCACCACAGGGAGACTTTAAGTGCTATAACAGGGTCCCTGGTGCATCTACTAACCCAGAAAACGTGAAAAAGGACAACCCAGTAACTTTTGGTAAGCTTTTCTCTGCAAGCATGTGAAAAAATGAGCTGCTCAGATTTCGCTCCCCTAGTGACGTAGGATTGGGATCTTATTATAATATTATCACCCCTTAATCTTCCACCCACGGCACCACATTTTGTTTTCGCAAGCAAAAACAGTGTAACAGTTCGTGTAAAAGTTCGAGCAAAGCATGCTAACTGTTCTGTCGTTGGCTGCACAGACGAGCACAGAACACGATTTAAAGTCTTGTTAGCTTGGACAGCCTGCAAGCTGACACTGGCAAACTCGATTGCTAAAAAGCGTTGCTGTCTGAGCAATATTTTGGAAAAAAATATTAGACAGCATTTAATAGCAATCATAAATAATAGCCTGGAGTGTGTGGCTCTGTTTGGCAAACAGGTACCCTGTTATAGTGGCCATCCATACGGGTTTTGTACAAAAGATTACCATGACGGCACATGCTAGTCGATGAGTTGAATCAACTCCACAGCAACTATATAAATTTATCCACTAACCATTCAGAAATGTCCAGATGCATTCTAAAAGTTGTAACTTCTTCCTGAGTCTCTCCATCAGTGTCGACTCCGGTTTGGACAATGTAAGGCTGAACACCGTTACTGATAATCATCGTTTTGGCTGCATGAGATTCTCCAGCTTTGTTGTTGTTGAGCAACCGAAGCATGAGCTGTTAAAGCTCCGCCCTCTTCTGGAAAGCGGGCTGGGAGCAGCAGCTCATTTGCATTTAAAGGGACACACACAAAAACTGTGTGTTTTTGCTCACACCCAAATAGGGGCAAATTTGAAAAGAAATAATAAATGATCTGTGGGGTATTTTGAGCTGAAACTTCAGAGACACATTCTGGGGATGCCAGAGACTTATATTACATCTTGTGAAAAGAGGCATATTAGGTCATCATTGCCTGGGTGCTATCATGTACATGAGGTCATGTGCCTGGCAAAAAAAGTTGTAGATTTTCACAAGTTTCCAAGTTGGGAGTCTTGAGTGCATGTGACATTAAACATACTCTTCCATGTCTGGTTAGAAATTTTGACTTTCCGAGTTGAATGGAATGTGGTTTATGCCAGCAGAAGTACTAAGTGCAGAATTACTGATACTTTTTTGTTAGCTATCTTTATAAAATTATATGCAGTAATTTGTTCGACTCCATTAACATGCAACGAGGCTAAAAATGCTGTTCTGTTAATTATGTTAATATTCACACCACATGCACTTCCTGCCACGATTAATTCAACAGAGAACTTTTATATAAAACATTTCACTCAAAATTAATCTCGATGAGGTTTACATTCAGCAGCCATGAGCTTAGACTTACAATTATGCAAATCAGGTAACAGTATAAGCATGCCCATAAAATCTAACACAATATATTTTCCTGACCCCACACAGGGAAAATGTGTCTTCACAGATATCTTTAGCATACACTGTAACACTTTACAATAAGCTTCAATTTGTTCATGTATTAATTAAGGGTGTGATGATACGCTCAGCTCACAAGGCAATAGACGATATTGGGTTCACAAAAATTAGATGATTTTTTAACATTATTTTTTATATTTCACAAAATGCAAAACAATGCAGGTGCATTTTGAAATGTTTTAACTAATCATCTTGTAATGAATGTTACTTCAGTTCTGCTTTCTGAATATGAATTATCATATGCAGTAAAAGGCAGAACAATATAATGCAAGCAGTGTAAAAAAAACAAAAAATTGCCACAAACTCCATCATGCTGACGTCACAAGACAGCTTTTCATCTCAACGAGAAATATTGTTTATATGTAAATCATGTTTTAATATCGCAAGGTCTATTACACCGCTAGTATTAAAGCATTAGGTATCCAATAATAACAATTCAACATTATTTTTTACAAAATTTTAGAATTTAGGTTATTATCTATCTAGCTATCTATCTATCTATCTATCTATACACACATACATATATAAATTATATAAAATTGAAACATCAGAAACTGAATTAAGTATTTACAATGAAGGATGCAATAATTTTCACTTTTTTAAATGATTTAAATAGAAACTTGATTTGGCGAAAATCTGGATCTTGAGAAATCGAGTCCTGGCTGGGGCCAGTGAACATATGACAATGGTCCTGTGAACGATTTATAAAACATCCATTTGCGAAATTTGTTAAATGCTTAAATCACAGTTTTATCTTAAATACAAGTGCAATGTGAAAAAGCACATCAACTCCATCTACAAAACACCCACAAATATCCCTTTATGGTTCGGAAAAAATACATTATATATCTAGATAAGTCATTAAACTCTAGATGGCACAGGCTGATAGATCCTTTGCAAACTGCAAGCAATCACATCATTACCGCATGACACAAACTGATTGGCCTCTACTGATCCTGCAGCCAATGAGATTGCTTGCTCAACATTTAAATAGTCTGGTTCATTGTTTGCTGTAATGTAGTCCTGCAGCGCAATATCAGAGTTCCCCTGAAACCCTCCACCTCCCCCAGCTCCACCTGCCTAGATCTGCTACAGGATTTATGTATGTCTATGCAGTAGCAGTGTAGCAGATCTAGTCCACCAAGACCAAATACATTAACATTGCCATATTCAATAACATGCTAAAACTATTCAGAGAGCTGTTTTGATTGAATATAAAATATATATATATAATATATATATACTGTAAATTATAAAGAGTAGTAAATGAGGAAGTAAATGAGGTACTCAGTCATGGCATGGCACAGTATGATGCTCATTTATCATGCTGTTGAAACTATGTGTGTTATGCTATGGAACTTTGTTTCAGTTCTCAACAATTTTTTTATTCTAATTAAAATATATATTATTTATATGATAAATGGCCACACTCTCTGTCATTTCACTGTTACACTGAAACATTTTCTATCGCCGTACCATGTGTTATTTGCCATTTGTAGCGCGTGTGCCTGTTTCTGCAGGAGAGAGCCTGAGGCTTTAGTTCACTTATTCAATAAATCACTGAGCACCACACAACGAGACCCTCTATAATACACACACAGCTGATATACCACACTCCCATACAGTTACCCTGCATCAGCCCTTCATTTGCTTTAATTGAAATCGATATTAAACTAATTTAATCCCATGACTTTTCTTGAACAGCATGTGTCTGTTGTGAGCCACCGTGTTTGTGCATTACTGAGGTCAATTGACATGGCTGTATCTCAAAGAAGGTCAATAGAAAGACCCAGCTTCAAAATCACTCATCTGCCTGAGTGTAATGGCTTTAAATATTAATGCCTTGTGCTGTGGTAATGGAGATGATTACAGCCGTTTTTGCCTCTGTGAAATCCTGAGAACTGTGTGTGTGTGTGTGTGTGTGTGTGTGTGTGTGGCAAGGAGCTCTATAATCTCTGGAGAAAGCGTAGCATTAGCATTCCCATTCATCTCAATGGCAGTTGCTTGGTTGAGAGTAGGTGAATTGAGACCTCCCATATATATTCACAGACCTTTTTTTGTGACTAAGAAAGAAAACAATGCCAGGACATCTCTGATTGGCTGATGCGTCCCAAACACTTCTTGAGCACAACTGATGTCAAAAGCACCAGAACTTTTCTGGTACATTTTTTCACTACTAGCAAATCAATTACGAAAGAAAGAAAGAAAGAAAGACCAAAGTAATAAGTGTTATTACCAGAGAATACATGCTTGCTAAAATCAAAAAGTGTAATTTTTAGTGTCATACAACTTATAGTGCTTATGTTGTGTTAAAGTGCCCCTATTGTGGTATTTTAAATGTTCCTAATTGTGTTTTGGAGATCTCCTACAACAGGTTTACATGCATCCAAAGTCAAAAAATACTTTTTCTCATAATATACACTGCACATCAGCCCTTTTTGCACAGTGTCTGAAACGGCTCGATAAAGGATTCAGTCTCTCTAAACCCTCCTTTCCTTGAGTCTTCTCTGCTCTGATTGGTCAGATGGCCCAGTCTGTTTTGATTGGTCTACTGCTTACAGCGTATGTCAGAAACAAAACGCCCATTACCATATCTGAATTTCACCTCCAGATCTTCCTCAGCAGTTGATACACAGTGATACAAACAGTAACGATAGCATCGGTTTTACAGCATCAATTACAGCGCGAGTCTTCATCCTTTGGAAATGCATGCAAGGTGGATTCGTAGCAACAACTACAGTGTTTGAGGGCAGATCAAAGTAGACATTGTTTGTGGGCAGCCAATGAAGACCATACACTGGTAGCCAAAATGGTTCGGCCCGATAATGGCCCAGATCCGGCAGGCCGGAAGAAATAACTTGGCTTGGTTGCGACTGCCTGCTTTTGGATGAACGCGGGATGAATGACGCCCCGGAATCGGCCCAAATACACTGGCCCAAGTCCAGCTGCTAAAACTGGACAGGAACTGAAACACTTAGCCAGTACTGACCCGAGTCTAGGTACTAAAACTGAGCCAACACTGCCAGCACTGGGCCACAATCACGCCAACCAAAATGGTACACTTGGCCGGTACTGTCCCAAGACTGAGAAGGTGCTCGCTGCAGAGCAAATGGGTGGAGCTTACATTAGCTCCCCCTCGCTAGACATCCAGCGAGGAGGAGCGAATGTACAACAATGCACACCCTAATCCTACCCTAACCCTACCCACAACTACCCTAACCCTATCCACCCCATTCGACGTCCAGAGAGGTGGAGAGTTCTATCCCTCCACCCCACTGGACGTCCAGAGAGGCTGAGCTGACCCTCATAGACTCTGCAGTGAGTACCACTTTCCGAGACTGGGTACTGAAACTGAGCCGACACTCAGCCACAATTGGCCTGATTGCACTGGCTACCTGACATTACATAGAAATGAAATTTCTATGTAAAAAAGAAATTACCTACATAGAAATGTTACGGAAGTCAGACTGGAATTGCTGACAACTCGTATCGGCAGTTCAGAAGGAATTCTTTCATTTAGGAGACAATAGATTTTTTTTGTTGAGCACTTTGATCTTTGAAACTTTGCAGACCTTTTACATTCTCAAACAGCTATATTTGACACTGCATGAAAGGTAATATTCGAAAAAACCTAAGAGGGGCACTTTAAAATGCTGCATATAGAAGCAGCTCAATCTGTTTTGAAACAGAGCCATTACAATCATGCCATCTTATTTCAAGTGTGGCACTGCAAAGGTCCAGTGCATTGTTGGTGACAGTTGACGGTAATGTACTGCAGGGTGTGTGCAAGTGTATGTGTGTGTATTGTGTGTATACTGTGGATTCATTCACGCTGACGCATCATTAGCTGGATTTACCCGTAGGCCGCTCTTATGAAAGGTCAATGAAAGGTCAGCTTGAACTTCATATAACCTTTTCTATCATTCTTATTCTCTTTTTTCTCTTTCATTTCCCAATCTCCTAACTTCACTACATCTTTCCTTCATCTTTCATCACCTTACCATGTGACATCTCCTCATTTGCACTGCAAATTGAAAGGGGGAAAAAAAGACAGTTTAAGAAAAGAATAATTTTTTTTAATGCTCCGAAATCCCATCACAGTTCCCATGACTTGCTGCTTCAAACAGACTTTACATTTAATGTGTCTCACAAACCACAGTGGAGGTGAAAGATATAGACTTTCTTTGTTTTATCCCTCTAACACTTTAATAAATAGCAGGTGCTTTGTACATTTGCCGGAGGTTTGTTCGTTAGCATTCTGGTCTTATTTCGTGTTCCTGTTTTCCCCGGTGCAAGACTGAGCTGAGATTAGTTTGTTGTGTTTGTTGTTGACATTTTCTATTCATTTCATCAATAATTCAATATAATGTTCGGAGCATAGATTCCTCTCTTGTGGAACAAGGTTCATCATGTTGTTGTTTTTTTTTCAGATTTTTTTTTTCTCATTAAAAGTTAACTATGATAACTTTTATAAAGTCACAATAAAAAGTGCTTGCTCCTAATAAGAGAAATACGCTGCCTTCAAGTCATCCTGGGACTTTGTAATTATGATGTCATGTGCATTCAAGTCATTTTGGTTGGAATAAAACATTGGTTATTTCATATATTTTATCTTGTTTTTCCATTTACTGACAACTACAAGAAGCTTTTTGGTGCCAGTAAAACAAGATGAAGAGATGATGTGCATTAAGTGTATAACTGATGCGCAATTTATCATGAGCGTTCTGCCACAGAGAACTGTGTAAGGACAGAAAATATATTGAATATTGAAATAGTTTAAAAACTTGCCACTGAAGACTAATACAGTGAGGAAAGGCGACTATTGTGTTGTTTTGTCTATGATTGGCAAGCAACTTTAAAATAAAGCTTTTTAGTCTTTTATTTATCTATATTCAATTCACAAAGAAACTTAAAGGGATAGTTCATCCAAAAATGAAAATTCTGTCATCATTTACTCAACAAAAATCGCCCTGGCTGCCCTGCCAACAACGCTGTACTGTTCAAACCACCGCCAGCGGGAGGGTCAAAGTAAATGACAAGTTGTGGCAACCAATCGGAATCCTCTCAAGCGAGGACCTCTGCATTCCGATTGGTTGCTGCCGAACTGCGTCATAGCTCATTACCATAAAGTTGACCTGACTTCAACTCTCCTCGACGCTCTCACCACTCTCGCCGGAGCTTTCTGCTGGCTCACACTGAAAATGAATGACTTCCTGTCACTTTGACGCTCTTGTTGGCAGCGATGTGAAGACACGGTAAGACTTTCGTTCATCTTCATGACACAAATGAAGATCTTTTTAATGAAATCTGAATGATTTCTGTCCCTCCATTGACAGTCTACGCAACTACCACTTTGATGCTTCAAAAAGTTCATAAAGAAATCATAAATTCATTCTGCTCATCATATTAATCATGTAACAAAAAAATAGTCTCTTTAAAATTATGATGTTACAGCATAATAAGCGAGGAACTTGATAAAAGCATAGCTTCCTCTCAAAAGAAGCAACATGACACACATATGCTCACTAAAATTCCTTCTTTCTGAATATTTTTATGATATAAAAGATTAAAGATTCAGTTTCTTTAGCTGTAAATATGTAATAATATATACATTTAATTGTTATTGATATGTCCATATTGCACGTTTCACCATCTATCCAAATGTACAAAAATGTATGTTTTGTACCTATAAATTGTACGTATTGATGCCTATGTATTAAGAATGAAACCATGAAGCACTTGTAACCCCTCTACCCAGGTCCTACTCACCCTGTTATGAGCGGGCCTCGAATCTGGGTCTCCGACGTGGGAGTCAGATGCTCTAAAAAGGAGGCTAAATGCTGTAACCTCTAGCATCAGTCACTAGAGCATCTCTTAAGATTAGAGGAGTGACTTGTGTCTGACCAGAGAGAGAAAGAGAGTCTGACATAGAACTTCTCCCACACACAATTTTGTAAAGACTTGAAGGACTATCAGAGATGCTGTCTGTGAAACTGATAGGAAACTTAGCAATAAAGATGGCAGCAAGAAGGTTGTGCACTTGTAGGGTCACGCATCAACCAAGTCCAATAATCCAAAACAATGGGGATGCTAACAGATAGCTTTCTCTAAGTATTATACACTTTCTTGCATCAGACTGTAAAGCGTTAGGTCATTTTTACACTGAAATAGATGCATTTTTATTTCACAGATGATGACTAGACAACGCTTGCTGAATTAAACATGTTCATAATGAGGTCATGTGGTGAATATACTGCAGAATACTACTTTTTGAAATTGCATTGTTATACATTGTTTCACTTAATATATAAATTAAGCAATAAGGTATGAGAGGCTGTGCTGTATCGTGAATAAGGGGTTGTGCCTAACAACGTCGTGCCTAACAACACACTAGCCTCGAGTACCTTATTGCTTTTATAAAACGGTTACCACACAATACAAATATTAAAGCCAAAAATATGTATCAATGCAACTTTCATGAAGTAAACTTTCAATAAAAGGCTTCCTTTCACCGGAAAATATAGTCCCTGACTGTGAACAGCAACAGAAGTTACATTATTACGCCATTAGATGGCAGCAAAGACTGTCTTTATGAGTGTGTCAGTCAGTAGCGAAGACTTTTACATTGAAATGACTGAATTGTTGTGAACACGGAACAAGACACAACTGACAAATGCTTTGACCAGCGCTGTCAGTCACGGGAAAACCCCTTAACTGTTAAAAGGACAAGATAATACATTGGACATTTAAACAGATTTTTTTTTTTTTATTATTATAAACATAGGACTGACCTGAAGAAAAATGTTAAATCTGAATGCAGGTAATAAACTCGCTCACTTGATCTTTTTCTCACAACACTCTTCTACATAATACAGTAAGCTTTAATGAACAATATCAATTGAGAACATACAGTTTACGTTGCTAAATGTGGTTGCTAAGGGTGTTGTGTAGTGATGCACGGAACCGTTGTGTGAAGCGGTCATAGCCATGTTTTATCGTGAATAAAACACAGCGATTGACCAATCAGAATTAAGGACAGGAACTAACCGTTTTATAATTATAATTATATAATTGTATAATCAACATGTAATTATGTTCTTCAATTTAAAAAAAGTAAATTGATTATAAAGTAAACTATTATCCCTTATTTTTGAGACTGTCACTGAAAGTTGAAATATTACGTAAGTGCAGTATATTTCACGTCCATATTAACAGGTTGCAGCATTCACACTCTGGGCACAAGTAAGACTAGCTGAAAAAAGTAATGATGTCCTTTCATTTAGACACTCTTTTTTAGAACTTTTCTTCAGTCATGTTTTTTTCTAAAGTTCACAGAGACAAACTTCCAATCGAAAGGTAAACATTCATCCACACGGAACATTAAAATGTTCTTCTCAAATACCTCCAGAAAATGAAAGAGACAGAACTTGCCTTGGTGTGACAATACAGAGATGAAGGATTGTGAGCTTTTCTACTGAGAGAGACATTCAAATGGCAGTCATTTGTTGACACAACAAAAGATATCAGGGTTGAGACTGGAAAAAACAGTGCACTATGAAGTCAAGCCACATTTTTTGTATGGCACTTCATATAATACAGATTGATACAGATAGCTTCATGTTAATAAACAGGAAAATTGTCATGGTTCATGGGTTCACTGACTCATTCTAGCTCGATCTGTCTGCATGTGAGTGTGTGTTGTGTTTGGGTGCTGTCAGTGTCAGTCATTAGCGTTGCTATGGTAACTAACTGCGCTGATCAGTCACAGGTGCGTCTCGTTATCTGTCCTATATGTAGTCGTGTGTTTGCTATGTTCTTTGTCAGATTGTTCTTGTGTTCATATTTGTGGTCTCATGTTCCCAGCAGTTCTTCCTTTGTTTCCTGTGTCCTCATCAAGCCGTGTTTCTCTGAACTGCCTTCTGCTAGTGTGGATTCCTGTCTGCTGCAGTCTTGTTGCCACCCAAAGCCTGTTTCTTGCATGTATCTGACCATCTTGCCCTGTTCTTGTGGATTTAATAAACTGTTAACTCTCGCTATTGGATCCGGTGTTTATTCCCTGATAGAAAATAACATAATATTGTAAAATTCAGCTATCAATTATTTTTTGATATAGCTGAATTTTACAATATTATATTATAAAGTATTATAATATTGATAATGTTATATTATAAACTTGCAATTGTGAGAAAAAACGTCACAATTCTTGAGAATAAAGCCACAATTCTGTCTTTGCTCACATTTCCTGTTATTCCTGAGTATCAAAGATATGGATGCTTGTTTTCACCACGGACTAAAAAAAATAAAAAGGTAATTGTGACTTTTTAATTCACAAATCTGATGCCTTTTCCAGAGTGTCTATTTACAGTGAGTGCAAATAGCTGCCCTTGTGGCCAAACGCTATTTACACTAGTTCCACCCATCAATGTCTGTGGGCCACTCAAGTTTTAAAAATGACACACAGAAATAAATGTCTTCAGTGGTGCAGCAGTAGTGAGTAAGGCATGCAGATCTAGCTTTTAATGTGATTGTCGTGGGTTCGAATCTGCCTTTTGCCGAGTTCGCATTTATATTTTCAATAAAAATGAAAATAATGTTCTAAAAGTGGAAATAAACTGCAAAAGAGTGTAGGGGTAGATAGGGTTTTTATTCTCCCAGTAAGGCAGCGTCCATTTAATAATTTTAATAAAAATAATCATTTACACTCTATGATATTGTTGCATCCTGTTAATGTACAAAAACACTGAGGTGCAAATAGTATCTGCCAATATAAATTATAGATAGCATCTTTTCTCTTATTGCAAAGAACTGATACTTTTACATGGTGTAAATAGAATCTATCGCTATTTTCACCTAGTTTGCCAATAGTACCTAACTGCTATTTACACTGTGTAAATAGCATCTATTCCTGTTTGCAGTTAATGCAAACAATATCTGCTGCCCTCTTTTTTTGCAATTCTGAAAAAAAGTCAGAATTGTGAGAAAAAAGTCAGAATTGCGAGATATGCTGCTGTACAATATAGCATACATAAATTACCCATAGCAGATCTATACAGGTGGAGCTGGGGAAGGTGGAGGGTTTCTGAAAGTGTGATGTACTGCTGCAGCAAATGCTGATCAAGTATTTGAAGGTTGAGCAGCAAGCTCATTGGCTGCTGATGCAACAGGAACCAATCAGCTGTGCCCTATAGAGAATGATGTGATTGCAAGCAGATTGAGTTAAGGACCTGTCAGCCTGCGCCATCTACAGTTTCATAACAGAACTTTATATATTTTTGGGTTATGGATTATTCATGTTTTTACCCTTTTTATTTATTTTATTTTGTTATCTTGTGGTGGAAACAAGCTTCCATAGGAATCTACACAAAAGAAGAAGCTTAAATGATAGTTTTGATTTGAATAAAAATTGGTATATTTTGTGAAACAAGGAAAGATATTAAATATGATTTTTTTTTTTAAATGTCAAACAGTTCTGTGTCATTTATTCTTACTGAACCATCTGTTAATTCGAGAGGCTGGCAGATGTGTAAAAAAAAAAAAAGGTTACCTTTATGTTCAGTATGTAGTTTTTATCATCCTTCAGTTTAGTCAGTAAGTCCTTCAGAAAGTCAGTAAGCTAGTAACAAAAATAAATCTGTTTTGCCTTTGCCTGCACTGTGCTCATACTGTGAGCAAACTGTTAAAAGCTTGGCATTTGCCACGTCATCACAGATCAGTTAGGAGACGCCAAGCTCTGCCCTCTTTGCCATATCATACAGTGAACTCATGATGACCTATTCGCCTGGGCGTTAATTTTTCTCCATAGGGACCTGACATTTGTGTGACATTTGATCAGCCTTTCCTGTGTCACTAGCGAACTAGTGCTCATCCAATCACAGCAGCTCTAATAGTGACTGATCCAGCTGAACGACTTCGCATACATATCTGTGTGGTGCAGACCATCATCCAAACAGTATAAAAATGGAAATAAACTTTCCCACTATTTCTCACATTCAGGTCATTATATATTCCATAAAAAATACACTGTCCCGTCTTCTGCATTACACTGTGAAAAATCTGTCCACTATAATCACACCCTTTATGTGTACTGTATTTAATACTGTTCTGTTAATGTTTACAAGTAAGGAACTATATCTGTTGTGTAAGAATGGCACTTATAAAATATGAAAATGTGTCCTTAATAGTTTTAATATGAAATGACCATTTCATAAAAGCAATTAGGTAGTTCATCAGTCTCCAGTACCTTATTGCTTAAATATAACAGCAACAGCAATATGATAAAAGATACAGATGTTAAATAAATATATATATATATTTATTCATATTTATAATCAGAAAGAACAGTATAGTGCAGTAATCAAACTTTAAGCTGTTATCAGGTAGACTATTCCAGAGTTTTGAAACCAGATGAAAAAACACTCCCTACTTTAGTGGATTTAGATATCCTAGGAATTACTAAAAGTCCAGAGTTTTGTGATCTTAAAGAGCGTGATGGATTGTAGGGCAATAGAAGGCCAGTTAAATGTACAGAAGCTAAACCATTACGGGCCTTATAGGTCAGTAGAAATACTTTGAAATCAATACAGAGCTTTATAGGTAACCAGTTTAGAGATGATAAAATTGGGGTAATATGATAAAAATGTCTCAAACTGGTAAGAATTCTAGCAGCTGCAAACTATAGCTTGTTTATTGAGGATGCAGGACAAGCTAGTAATGCATTACAGTAATCTAGTCTAGAGGTCATGAATGCATGAACTACTAGCTTTTCTGTGTCAGAAACAGATAACATGTTCCGTAGCTTAGCGATGTTTCTGAGGTGGAAGAAGGTTGTTTCTGTAACATACGAAATATGATTTTCGAAAGACAAGTTGCTAATATAACACCCAGGTCTTTAACTGTAGAGGATGAAGTAACAGTACATCCTTTAAAATGCAAATTGTATTCTAAGAGATTCTGTGTACAGGTTTTTGGTCCAATAAGTACGTCAATCTTTTCCGAATTTAATAGAAGAAAATTACTGGTCATCCAATATTTTATATCTTTAACACGTTCTGTCAACTTAGATATATATTAATCTCAACCAGATGAAATCTCTAAATTATCAGAGTATCATCTGCAAAACACTGGAAACTAATTCCATGTTTTCTTATAATATTACTAAGGGGCTGCATGTATAATGAGAATAACAGAGGGCCTAACACAGATCCTTGCGGCACTCCATAATTTACGGATGTTAACTCGGACTTTTCACCATTTAAGTAGAAAAAATGGTAATGGTCTGATAGGTACGATCTAAAGCACCTTAATACCTGTCCCTGAATACCAATGTAATTTAGTAGTCAATCTAAGAGTATATTATGATCTATACTATAGTGTCGAACGCAGCAGCATAAGATCAAGTAAATCCAGTATTGAAGATACAGCCTTGGTCAGAAGCTAAACGTAAGTCATTTGTAATTTTAACAAGCACAGTTTCTGTGCTATGATGAGATCTGAATCCTGACTGAAATTTTTCATAAATGTCTCTTTTTTTTTTTTTTTTTTGCAGGAAGGAGCACAATTTAATGGACACAACTTTTTCTAATATTTTAGATATAAATGGAAGATTTGAAATGGGTCTGTAATTTGCCAATTCATTTGGATCTAGTTGCTGTTTCTTAATGAGAGGCTTAATAACTGCCAGCTTAAATGGTTTTGGAACATGACCTAGAGATAGAGACGAGTTAATAATGTTGAGAAGAGGCTCTTCTGCTACAGGTAACAACTCTTTCAGAAATTTAGTGTGAATGCGATCTAATAAACATGTCGTTGGTTTAGATGTAATGATAAGTTTATTTTGTTCTTCTTGTCCAAGTTGTAATGCATTAACAGAGGCTGGATCATAAAACATACATTTTACAACGTATGTCAGACTTAGCGACCAATTTAGACACAATCAAGCCACCATGGTGTAACTGTGCATTCTTACCTGTCAAGCACAAGCAAATTTTTAATCACTTTAACATGCACTTTATGAACACTTTACTCCAGTATACATGCATTTCAGCTTTCTCCACAACAGGATTTCTTCGAGACAGATACCATAAACATGGCATTTTTAGATGAAGGTCCACCCTAAACCCAACTGTTTATAAGCAGATCGTACAACAGATGTTCAAATGAGATCGTATCAGTTCATACGAATTAGCCACCAATTTGCCAAAATATAAAATAGTTACAAATTACCATGAGGATGTGTAGTCTATTTAAGTCCACGTCATACTAACAAGAAACTATGCTTCTAACCACAGGTTGATGGCTGTAGTGACAGGTCGACACAAGTCTGTGTTGCTGTTTGCGAATGTTCGTTGGAACTATCCTTTTTGGAAATGGAAAATCTATGTTGGTAACGACAGAACTTATGATGAACAATACATTTGGGCACCCCACTCCAGATGATTAAAATAGCACCATGCTGCCAGTGCAAAGATGTGATCACCAAAACGGTCTTTGAGAGAGAAAGAGAGAGAGAGAGAGTTTGCATAATAAAAAACAACATGTCCCAAAAATATCTTGTGATTTATGGCACAAATCCATTAAAAACTCAACAGCATGAGGGATATTTGCAACATGAGCTTGTCAAATGTATACTCATACAAATAACTCTCTTTTTCAGACAGCAGAACCATATGGCGATGAAACAGGCATATGACATGATAAATGGGTCAGAGAATTTACACATGCATCCACTCCACAGCAAACAGCAGCATCATAGTGTCCTGCCAAAACCCTCTCTGCATGCAGCCACCTTTTAGTAAAGATCATCACTGACAGCCAATCTGCTAAATGGACCCTGTTCCTGCAGATGCAACTCAATAAAATGCCCGCTGACCTCTGACTGCCGCTGCGAAGCCAACAGAGGCTGAAAAAGCAGAGAGATCGTATATAGATGGAGAGAGATCTTTATCTGTGTAGACGAGCTGTTACCTGTTTTATGGTGCAAAATATCCAGAATACATTGTACAGATGCTCAGAGTGATGGATTAGGAATTGAATAAACTTAAACTTCCTACAGTACGCTACACTATAGGGTTTTTTTTTTTACATTGGAGAAATTTTTCCTAGTTCCTATAAATATTGGCAAAAGAACCCACTTTTTGGCGTGTTCTCACAGCAGGAACTGGGATTGATTTTAGTTATAGAAACGCCTTTTGGGAGGACTAAATTTGCTCCTACTTCAGAGTAGGGTCTAACCCAGCACAATAGGAACTACCAGTGACGTACGTGTATGTTGATTGGCTGAACACGTGCCATATGAAACACTGGCACCTGCCTTTTATAAAAAGCTGTGTAAAAATACAGTTTACATATGCTTACTCCAGGAACATGGAAAACAGCGAAAGCCCAGGCACTTCTCAGCCGATCACGGTGTCCTCCATCCTCCAGTTTTTGACGTTGTTGAATTCTGTGCTTAACCCTCTGGTGTTGTTTGGTCATTTAGATTGAATTATTATTATTTTTTTTAATCTCTACTTCAATGGAATGGTTCAATACTTTGTGACTTTTACATCAGTCGCTATGTGACCACAAAAAAAAGCTAAATGGTCATAAAAAAAAAGTCACACTTTTGTTGTTCACAGTCAAAAGGCTGGCATAAGAGATGAATGGGAATAGGCAAAAATACGAAAAATCTGAGAAATCTTTTGTGTACAACACATCAGCCACGATGCAGATGAAAGTGCAATGCAATGAAGGGGTGACACTATAAAATATCAAGAGTACAAAATAGACACATTACACCCACCCCCAAGCCCCACAGACACACACATACGAACTGGTGTTACTGTAACAGAAAGCAAGTTTTTGCAAATGTGTGAAACAATATCAATAATTCAGCCACAAAAAGCAGTAAATAAAATGGACAGCAAGGGGTTACACTTTAAAACATAGAGAGTACAAAACAGACACACACACACACACACACACACACACACACACACACACACACACACACACACACACACACACACACACACACACACACTCACTGTAAATGTGGCAAAATTGAGTCAGAAGTCTCAAATAAAGGGGTTGAAATCAAGTTGATTATGCTCTGATATAGCATTCCTGTTCATATTTGTTACATTTTTGTTGAATTTTTGATATTATGTTTAACAAAATGTCTTTCTCAGTGTTCAGGTTTGACTAGTAAAATTAATGCAAAAACTGACACTTCAAATCAACATATAAAAAAAAATCTAAACCTTGACAAGAAGTAGTCTTTGAGAATGTCTAAATACTGTACATATCCACAACTTAATAAAAGTAAGTATTTAATTTAAGTTTGAATGAGAGAAAAACAGAGGTTGTGGTGTTTACCCCCTCTGATGTACATGGTACAGGAGATGTAAATCTTGGTGTTCTGGCACCTTATGTTAAAGGATTAGTCCACTTTTAAATACACTTTTCCTGATAAATTTACTCACCCCCATGTCATCCAAGATGTTCATGTCTTTCTTTCATCATTCGAAAAGAAATGAAGGTTTTTGAGGAAAACATTCCAGGATTTTTTCTCCTTACAGTGGATTTCAATGGCTACCAACAGATTGAAGGTCAAAATTACAGTTTCAGTGCAGCTTCAAGGGCTTTAAATGATACCAGATGAGTAATAAGGGTCTTATCTAGCGAATCGATCGGTCATTTTCGAAAAAACTACAACCGTTTATGCTTTATAAACAACATATTGCCTTGAACGTACTTTCCGCTTCCGCATTCTTCATAACGCTTACGCTGAATGTCCTACGCCTTCCCTATTCTACTTATGGAAAGTTTAGTTTTTTTCCATAACTTGAATAGGGAAGGCGTAGGACATTCAGCGTAAGCGTTATGAAGAATGCGGAAGCAGAAAGTACGTTCAAGGCAATATTTCGTTTATAAAGCATAAACGGTTGTAGTTTTTTCGAAAATGACCGATCGATTCGCTAGATAAGACCCTTATTACTCATCTGGTATCATTTAAAGCCCTTGAAGCTGCACTGAAACTGTAATTTTGACCTTCAACCTGTTGGTAGCCATTGAAATCCACTGTAAGGAGAATAATCCTGGAATGTTTTCCTCAAAAACCTTCATTTCTTTTCGACTGACGAAAGAAAGACATGAACATATTGGATGACATGGGGGTGAGTAAATTTATCAGGAAAAGTGTATTTAAAAGTGGACTAATCCTTTAAAGCATGTGTGAAAAACCTGGGCGTGTGGTTAGATAGTGCCCTAAAGCTCGATAAACAGGTCAACCAAGTTGTGAAGTCCAGCTTTTATCAGCTGAGAACCTTTGAAGTCCTTTCTGTCATTTTCAAATTTTGAAAG
The DNA here is from genome assembly GCF_018812025.1 of Megalobrama amblycephala. NCBI lineage: Eukaryota > Metazoa > Chordata > Actinopteri > Cypriniformes > Xenocyprididae > Megalobrama > Megalobrama amblycephala. The sequence continues at coordinate 38,427,329 of NC_063062.1, read as the reverse complement.
AGTAATACATGATTTTATCACCACAAGACTTGATTATTGTAATTCTCTTTATTTGGGGATTAATCAGTCTTCCATAAATCGCCTTCAGATGATTCAGAATGCTGCTGCCAGAGCCCTGACAGGAGTTCGCAAACGGGAACATATAACTCCTGTCCTCCAGTCACTCCATTGGCTACCTGTGCAATATAGGATACATTTTAAAGTACTGTTATTAGTTTTTAAGTCGTTAAATGGGTTAGCGCCATCTTACCTTTCAAATTTGATGACAATCCATCAACTAACACGCGCTCTTAGGTCTGCCAACTTGAGGCTCTTAGTGGCTCCTAGATCGAGGCTCAAGACTAGGGGAGATCGAGCCTTTTCAATAGTGGCACCAAAACTCTGGAACAGTTTGCCCGCTGACATTAGAACTGCCCCTACCCTGTCCATTTTTAAATAGCTAAAAACTTTTTTATTCAATCTGTCTTTTACTGTATGACGGGTGATTGTCCTGTTTTGATGTTGTGTTATTTATTCTGTGCTTTTGTTGTTTTTACTTTGTACAGCACATTGGTCAACGGTAGTTGTGTTTAATTGTGCTTTATAAATAAATTGAATTGAATTAAAAAAAGTATTTAGATTGAAAAACAACTGGAGAATTTATAAGCCTTTTATATAGAGCTGTATAGGAGTCTAGTTTTATAGGAATCTAGCTATAAAGAAATAAGTTTTTCTTTTTACTCCCACCAGATTGACCACGAACAACACAAGTGTTCCCTAAATGAACAATACCTGAGGGTTAAATTACATCGCTGTCGGCCGGCTTACGTCACTTCAGAGTTCCTACTGCCAGTGTGAATGGAACCAGGAAAATGGCCCTAGGGGAAAATTTAGTTCTCGGGGGATCACCCTAGTGTTCATAACTGAGCTACTTGATGCGAAATTTCAACTTTCAATAAAAAAATTGTACAGAAGGTAAAATAACCCGTAATGTTAGGAGATCTTTGTTAAAGCATACATAGCAGGCATTTCACCCTGTAGCCAAAGACTGGTTGCCTACTGAAGCTAAGCATGGCTGAGCCTGGTTGGTACCTGGATGGGAGACCTCCTGGGAAAACTAGGTTGCTGCTGGAAGAGGTGTTATTGAGGCCAGTAGGGGGTGCTCACCCTGTGTGGGTCCTAATGCCCCAGTATAGGGATGAGACGTTAAACCGAGGTTCTGACTCTCTGTGGTCGTTGAAAATCCCAGGATGTCCTTCGAAAAGAGTAGGGGTGTAACCCCGACATCCTGGCCAAATTTGCCCATTGGCCTCAGTCCAACATGGCCTTCTAATCATTCCCATACACTGATTGGATTCACTCTGTCTCCTCTCCACCAATAAGCTGGTGTGTGGTGGGCGTTCTGGCGCAATATGGCTGCCGTTGCATCATCCAGGTGGATGCTGCACATCGGTGGTGGTTGAGGAGATTCCCCCTTCAACATGTAAAGCGCTTTGAGTGCCCAGAAAAGCGCTATATAAATGTAAGGAATTATTATTATTAATAAAACACCTGCAAAGCCTGGAGAAGTGTAAGCCTCAGCCAGATGAGAAAAAGTATAACGTAGTGTATTAATTTCCATAAAAAGTAACTAAGTAATGTAATTAGTCACATTTTTTTAGGAGTAACACTATATTGTAATGCATTACTTTTAAAAGTAACTTTCCCCAACACTGGTCAGACGTATGTGGACACACCTTCTAATGAACAGATGTGGTTACTAACAGGTGCATAAACCAACCAACCATTGTACTGTGATAGATGAAGTTTGACAGAATCAAATATTTGAGTTAATAGTTCTTTTGTAATTTGACTAGAGAGAATAAGGTCTCTGAAAATAACTGAGTGCCTCAAAATTATTGAAGCAAATCAAAGATGTATAATTAAGTGTTTAAATATTTACCTTCAATAAATGGCCAGAAATGAAGGTTCAGTCAGAATAGTGTTTTTATAATCACACCAGAATCCCCACTGCAGCATCAATGGGGATCATTTTTTAGAAGAAAAACAACTAATTACTCTTGTGCCTTCAACCTGAGATTAATTATATTTTCGGTTATTAGGTAAGTTATTTATCACTATGAAAAGTCAATGTCAAAAAGTAAACTAAAAGTCAGCGTAATAAATGACAAAATATTAATGCAGTAGTATGTGATTTGGAGTCATAGTTATTTTTCATCTGCTGATGTTGCTGAGGTGTCTGTTTGAAGAACTTATTTTGCTTTCTTATTTTTCATTTGTCGCTCTCACACTCTCCAGAACAGAGACAGAAGGAAGGAAGAGAAAACTGGGTACTACTGCTTACCGCATACTGTACAGTACACACTGTATAATGTCTGCTATTTTTAGAAATAGTATATGCAACACTATGCATCATTGTTTCAGCATGACATTGTGTGTTTTATGTTTAATTCAGAAAATGTAATCCATTTCTCACCAGAGGAAAAAAAAAAACTGTTATGTTTTAAGTTAAGTTGGTATAAACCTGACAGTCTGATTAAGTAATGATTTAAGAAGGACACGTTAAAAACGTTGAATTTACTTTCAGTTCATATATATCACTGGCAGTGGAAGGTCAAACTGAACACATTGCATTGTCTGATACAATATTATCCCAAGCAGCATGCCCTGTTGCATATTGTTCATTCACCTCAAATTTTTATTGTATAGGTGAAAGTTGTAAATCTGAGCCCTTAGAATATAAACAGCATATTTCCACATGATTTGAGGCACATTTGACAGGCTTGTTGAGTGGCTGACTTCTGAAGGTCTTCTGAATGTCTCAATTTATGACATAAACAATTAAAATTCCCCTTATAGTATATATTTCGAAATGAAATGAGCACATCGGCACATGATAGCTAATCTAACACATTTAACGGGAATAGTGCCTTTAATACAAACCCGATTCCAAAAAAGTTGGGACACTGTACAAATTGTGAATAAAAACAGAATGCAATGATGTGGAAGTTTCAAATTTAAATTTTTTATTTGGAATACAACATAGATGACATATCAAATGTTTAAACTGAGAAAATTTATAATTTTAAGGGAAAAATAAGTTGATTTTAAATTTCATGGCATCAACACATCTCAAAAAAGTTGGGACAAGGCCATGTTTACCACTGTGTGGCATCCCCTCTTCTTTTTATAACAGTCTGCAAACGTCTGGGGACTAAGGAGACAAGTTGCTCAAGTTTAGGAATAGGAATGTTGTCCCATTCTTGTCTAATACAGGCTTCTAGTTGCTCAACTGTCTTAGGTCTTCTTTGTCGCATCTTCCTCTTTATGATACGCCAAATGTTTTCTATGGGTGAAAGATCTGGACTGCAGGCAGGCCATTTCAGTACCCGGATCCGTTCTTCTACGCAGCCATGATGTTGTAATTGATGCAGTATGTGGTCTGGCATTGTCATGTTGGAAAATGCAAGGTCTTCCCTGAAAGAGACGACGTCTGGATGGGAGCATATGTTGTTCTAGAACTTGGATATACCTTTCAGCATTGATGGTGCTTTTCCAGATGTGTAAGCTGCCCATGCCACACGCACTCATGCAACCCCATACCATCAGAGATGCAGGCTTCTGAACTGAGCACTGATAACAATTTGGGTTGTCCTTGTCCTCTTTAGTCTGGATGACATGCCGTCCCAGTCTTCCAAAAAGAACTTCAGATTTTGATTCGTCTGACCACAGAACAGTTTTCCACTTTGCCACAGTCCATTTTAAATGAACCTTGGCCTGCGCTTCTGGATCATGTTTAGATATGGCTTCTTTTTTGACCTATAAAGTTTTAGCCGGCAACGGCGAATGGCACAGTGGATTGTGTTCACCGACAATGTTTTCTGGAAGTATTCCTGAGCCCATGTTGTGATTTCCATTACAGTAGCATTCCTGTATGTGATGCAGTGCCGTCTAAGGGCCCGAAGATCACGGGCATCCAGTATGGTTTTCCGGCCTTGACCCTTCACACAGAGATTGTTCCAGATTCTCTGAATCTTTGGATGATATTATGCACTGTAGATGATGATAACTTCAAATTCTTTGCAATTTTTCTCTGAGAAACTCCTTTCTGATATTGCTCCACTATTTTTCGCCGCAGCATTGGGGGAATTGGTGATCCTCTGCACATCTTGACTTCTGAGAGACACTGCCACTCTGAGAGGCTCTTTTTATACCCAATCATGTTGCCAATTGACCTAATAAGTTGCAAATTGGTCCTCCAGCTGTTCCTTATATGTACATTTCACTTTTCCGGCCTCTTATTGCTACCTGTCCCAACTTTTTTGGAATGTGTAGCTCTCATGAAATCCAAAATGATTCAATATTTGGCATGACATTTCAAAATGTCTCACTTTCAACATTTGATATGTTATCTATATTCTATTGTGAATAAAATATAAGTTTATGAGATTTGTTAATTTTTTAAAGTATTGCATTCCTTTTTTATTCACAATTTGTACAGTGTCCCAACTTTTTTGGAATGGGGTTTGTTCTTTAAAAATGTCACCAAGGGATATCAAAGTGTACCAGATTCATTTCAGGAAATAACATTATTTTTTCTGTTTTTAAACATTTATTCCAGGGTTTAAGGACCATATCTGGTCCATCACAGAGTTCTGAGGGACTGTCTGCTGTGTCTTCTCATTTCATCCTCCTCTCTGCATGCTTGAGAACACCACAGCCTTTCTGTCACCCCACTGTTCCTGACCACTAGTCCGAAAACTCTCTTTACAGTTCATTTCAGAAATGAATATCCGTGATTGATGTGAGCTGACAGTGGAATTATCATTTCCGAAACATGTGCTACCAAGGGGACAGACCGTTTCTGTGACAAAAGTGAACCATAAAGAATTGACGTATCTTTCTAGGCTTGCATTTGTAATAGTAAGGTACAACAGGAATAGAAGCACACCTAATGGAAAATCATGCTTTTTTCTGGACCTAAAATATATTTCAAGGTTAAAAAAAAATGTATATCTTTTTCCTGGTGTATTGATGGCATTGTCATGATAGCATCACGCAGTTGCTGCAGATTTTTCAGCTGCACATCCATGATACGAATCTCCCGTTACACCTCATCCTAAAGCTGCTCTGTTGGATTGAGATCTGGTGACTGTGGAGGCCATTTGAGTACAGTGAACTCATTGTCATGTTCAAGAAACCAGTTTGAGATCATCTGAGCTTTATGACGTGGCACATTATCCTGCCGGAAGTAGCCATCAGAAGATGGGTTCACTGTGGACATAAAGGGATGGACATGGTCAGCAACAATTCTCAGGTAGGCTGTGATGTTTAAACAATGCTCACTTGGTACTAAAGGCCCAAAAGTGTGCCAAGAAAAATATCCCCAGCAGCCTGAACCATTGATACAAGGCAGGACGAATCCATGCTTTCATGAGTCTGACCCTACCATCTGAATGTCACAGCAGAAATCGAGACTCATCAGACCGAGCAAGGTTTTTCCAATCTTTAGTGAGTCCGTGCAAATTGTAGCCTCAGTTTCCTGTTCCTAGCTGACAGGAGTGGAACCCAGTGTGGTCTTTTGCTGCTGTAGCCTGTCTGCTTCAAGGTTCAGAGTTTTGTGTGTTCAAAGATGCTCTTCTGCATTCTGTTGCCTTTCTATCAGCTCTACCAGTCTGGTCATTCTCCTCTGACCTCTGGTATCAACAAAGCATTTTCGCCCACAGAACTGCCACTCACTGGATATTTTCTATTTTTTGGACCATTCTCTGTAAACCCTAGAGATGGCTGTGTGTGAAAATCCCAGTAGATCAGCAGTTTCTGAAATACAGCATCAACAACCATGCCACATTCAAAGTCACTTAAATCAACTTTCTTTCCCATTCTGATGCTCAGTTTGAACTTCAGCAGATTGTCTTGACCATAGCCATTTCTCAAATTTAAACATTCTACCGTTATTTAGGCCAGATTGTACTGGTTAGAAGCTCAAATTTGTGGTTTATTGATAAAAATAGCACCTATTTGAAAATTTGATCTGACGTTTTCGGAGTTGTGAGATCCAGGCGATCACTGGGCGCTCAGCCAAGAACAGCCTTACTTCGGCTAGTTCTTCTGACGTTTGCCGCTGGCTCTGATGTCTCTGTAGTGGTTATAATTTGTCTTTTGCATATCTAACGGGCGATCTTTGGTCTCATGAATCTATCATTTTTTTCCCTGGCAAATCATTTTGGCTGAGGGCAAAGTGACGTTTCATAACTTCATATATTTAGGCTTTATATATTTACCGTTGTATCCTACACTCTAAAAAAAAAAAGTGCCATATAGCACTAAAAGTGGTTCTTGGCTCGTAATCATAGGGGAACCACTTTTGGTGCCATGTAGCACCATATCTTTAATTAAAGGTGCTCTACAGCACCTTTGTCAAATGGTGCTATGTAGAACCCATAAGAGGTGCCATATCGCATTTTATTTCATTGCATTTTAAATGTTGCTAAACAGCACCAACAGTGGTTCTTTGGCTCGTAAAGAACCTTTAAAGGGGCTTTCTTTGTACGGCAGTGGTGCTATATAGCACTTTAACCACCCCAAAGAACCACTGAAGAACCGCTGAAGAACCATACAGGGGCTTAACCAGTTCTGTATGTGGTAGCAGTGCTATATAGCACCTCAGTCATCCCAAAGAACCAGTGAAGAACTGCTGAAGAATCACTGAAGCACCAAAATTTGGTGCTATACTTAAAGTGGTTCCCCTATGATTACGAGCCAAAGAACCACTTTTTGTACTGTATAGCAACATTTTTGTTTTTGAGTGTACTAAGCGCTGACTTTGTACGCTTGACTGAATTGTTTGTTCTATTTCTTATTGTATAGCTTCTTATACCTTTATAATGGCTATTATTAATCATTAAAACTAACATTTAACAAAAAGAGACAGCTGTGTTTTATGTTATATTTCATTTTATTACAGTGAAGATAATCAGAGAATGCACATATTGCCTGAACCACATTATTAATATGTTTAATATTTTTGAAATGTAAATGAAAAGAGGCAGGGTTGTTTTATATTTCGTTTGTTATAATTACTATACACGCAGTGAAAATAATCAATAAACGTGTTGCCTGAACCAAATTTGTGAAGCTATTAATATATTTAAGATTTTTTAAATAAGAGGAAAAGAGGCAGAGTGGTGTGACACATTTCATTTTATTGTTGCCTAAAACCAGAGCGAGCTGAGTGACTCTATTAAGAATGCTGCTGTGCCGTTTGCAGAATCATCGGAAGTCCGAACTTTGCAAACTTGGTATTGAGATACGCCTCATGTCTACATGACTAAATGCATTGAGGTGCTGATTGGCTGATTGGATATGTGTTAATGAGCAGATGAACAGGTGTACCTAATAAAGTGGCTGTACTTTGGCAAACTATGCTTACATCTTTCATTCATTTTTGCATGATTTAAAAATACAGTATAAAAAAGAACAGCATGAAAATACAAGTAACATGCAGTGCAGGGAGAGGCAGAGCACCTTTTGTTCCCCAAATGATCTTTTAACCAATTATTTTATTAGCACTATACAGACATATTCCACATGGCATATTTTTCTCCTTACGGAAAAGAATGTAGTGTAGTTCAGACATTCTGCATTTTTCCCCTCTGCTAACCCAACATCATATATATATATATATATATATATATATATATATATATATAGTAAGGCCTTTTACCCTGGGGGCGCTTCAGCCTCATTGCATCTCTCTCACTGAATAAAAGTGCAGACTTTGTAATGTAGTACGAGGGATGCAATCTGGCCAGTGCCATTGTTGTGATGGGTAGTTAGTGCTTGGGCTGCTCTGATGTGTGTAATTGCTGATAACAATGCATGTAGTCAAGAATACTTCTCCCAGGGTGCAATGCTTATTGATTGGCTGAAGCCATGTTTGTTTGCCCATGCTCTTTACATGTACTGCTGTGAGGTGCACAGTATGCACATGCTCGTGTCATCAGCCCCGTCTATGTCCACAGTGGGTTCTATTATAATAGTTAAATAACATTGCCTATTTCAACAGATGCTTTATCCCTGTACCACTTGAAAAGTCTAATTTTCTTATGCAAATTGGCAAAAGGATCCATGCATTCATGATCACATTATTATCTGGGCAATCTTTGCAAACCACATCCTGTGTTTGTCTGTTTTGGTCAGCATGACACCCAGAGGTAAATGTGGTGATGGTAATGAACTGGCCATGTGACAGCATATTAGTCTGTGTTATTCAGCATCTAGTTGTGTGCAAGAACTGATTTCCAAAATTGCATATTTAGATTCTTTCCTTTCATATTTATGACACAGTCATTATGTCAGTCTCTCTTTGGAACTCCACCTCCCTATAATGCCCATATAATGCCCCTTTTACAATATGTAATGTCTCTGGTGTCCCCAGAATGTGTGTGTGAAGTTTCAGCTCAAAATACCCCACAGATCATTTATTATAGCTTGTCAAATTTGCCCCTATTTGGGTGTGAACAAAAACAAGCCGTTTTTGTGTGTGTCCCTTTAAATGCAAATAATCTGCTGCTCCTGTCCCGCTTTCCCAAAGAGGGCGGAGCTTTAACAGCTCGTGCTTTGGTTGTTCAACAACAACAAAGCTGGAGAATCTCAAGCTGCCAAAATGACGATAGACCCTTTTCAAAGACTGTGATGACGCCGTTTTAATGGTCATCAATATCGTAAATCCTGCAAAGTTTTTTATATTTTCAGTTTTTAAAAAACGTAGGTACATTTATAACACTATACTTAGTATTATATTACCTTTGCATCAAATTACAAAAATCTAGTTAACGCTGCTGTGAGGGTGTTTCTAATACAGCAGCTATGGGAGTGACAGTAAATTGACATCTTTCTCTCTTCTGACTGCCGTTATCAATCTCTCTCTTTTTTTTTCCTCTTTTTGAAAGTTGTGAAAACACTATTGTGGAGTTTTTCTTTTGCTATTTGAGCAAAAGGAAACACAAAAAATATATTTAATGTATTCTCTCATTCACTGCTATAGAATTTTATCCAACTATGACTACTTCCGCTTCTGAGAAACCCAGAAATGTGAAAAAGGTCTATTGTCAGTAACGGTGTTCAGCCTTACATTGTTCAAACTGGAGTCGACACTGATGGAGAGACTCAGGAAGAAGAATACAACTGGATGTTTCTGAATGGTTAGTGGATAAATTTATGTTGTTGCTGTGGAGTTGATTCAACTCATCGACTAGCATGTGCCGTCATGATAATCTTTTGTGCAAATCCAGTGTTGAATTGATCCTCGTTTGTGAAGCAGTCCGGCGTAAAATGACAGCATAGTAACAACACTCTACTACAACAACTCTTCCTCTTCTCTAAAGCAGCCCAACATGGCCTCACCCCCTTTGTTGCGTGTTCTCGGGGGCGGGGTTTATGTAAATTTTAGGGTTTGTGATGTCACTAACCTGGGAAGAAGCTTGTTGTAGTCTTTAAACAGCAATTTCTGTAAAAGAAAATATCTTCCTTTGCATTGAACTTTTAGTGTCGTAACTTTGCAGATGTTGTTTATGCTCAAACAGCAACATTACACACTAACTAAAGTTAAGAAAGTGAAATCATAATCAACCACCCCTTTAAAAAAAGTGAAACTTATGTCACATTTACACTGTCGACCAATAGAGTGCAATAGTCTGTTTCAGTAATTAAAAACCCCATTCATTTTATCACTAGGGGAATTGATTTTGAACAATAACTTATAAACCATTAAAGACAGACCTGCTGTGAGCTATGATGTTGTTAATCAATGGTATATGCTTTTTTTGAAGCCATCACCCCACATTAATTCATCTTATTTTTATTTTTTTTATTTTTTTTTTTAAACATGTCTAATAGTAGTAATTCTGGTGAAATCCTACTCATGATTCTGCAGAGAAATCTCCAACAACGTCCTGCTCTCTCAAACTACTTAAATCATCATCTTTAAATCAATGGTTTCATATTTCTCAATAGTTTTTTCCCAACATAATTTGATTGCTGTTTGCAGTGCTTCATAGGATTGCAATTCTTTCCCTCACTAAAGCTGTCAAGTACACCATCTTGTACCTTTGTCTTTTTTTTTTTTTTTTTTTTTTTTTATACCTTAAAGGATTAGTTCACTTTCAAATGAAAATTACCCAAAGCTTTATTCACCCTCAAGCCATCCTAGGTGTATATGACTTGGCAGTAAGCAATACCAAAAGAGTATGAGCTGAAGAAAGTCTTGAGGCTTTTTTAAAATCCCAATGGGAAATTAATGGGAATACTTCCATAACCAGCGCCAGTTAAAAAAAGTTGCACTCTATTATAATCATGTCTAAATTAAGTTATTCTGGCACTGAAATTTCAAACAGTTAAAAACACATTTTGCAGCAAGGAGACATGAAAATAAATGAGCATGTCAATATACAAATAGGAGAAGCACCCCTGACAGCAATATAGTTTCGACCCAGTTCCGGCCCACATCTGGTCCGCATGTAATCCACATGTATCAGATGTGGACCGGATCTGGGCCACACTATGTTGCTCTCTGGGACTATTAGGCCATGGAGATGTAATATATTCTCATGGTTGTTGTTTTCATTTTAAACAAATGAGGACTACTACTAAAACATGTAAACAAGATGAAATAGTGCTGACTGACTGCCCAGGCCTTAGAGCTTCACGGGTCATTAATGTAAGCACGGTTATGTCTGTAAACAGGTGGGACGAATGATTGGACGTGTCCAAAGCTCAGATCTGTGCGTTAAGCCCTGCAGTGTTAAATCAATCTTAGTGGGGGTTTTTTTCATTTTGGAGGCTTAATGCAAGAAAAACATGTCACTCCATGATTTTGGAATGAGAAAAAAAAAATCCTAGATAAACATGATGGTAAATTCCACTGAGGTATAAATAGTTACATAATGTGCAATGTCACGGCAGATGTTTTCTTTAGTAATTGCTTTTATGTGTATTGCACACAACACTTACATCAGTGAGGGTCAGGGTATCGTTTTTACAAATCAATTTAAACCATTTACTACGTTGTAACTCCTTATGAAGTTGCCGGCCACCTGGTGAGTAAATCTGATTTACTTACTCGCCAAAGCCAATACTCGCATTTGACGCTTGGCGAGTGTTCATTTTGGACCCTGATAGACTGTATGAACCATAATGTGTTTTGACTTCACAGAAATACATTTTCTATTAGGAGAGCAGGGACAGAGAAGCCAAGACCCAGCCATGATCATGATTCAATACAGTTCTCAACAGTTAGCTTCTAATTTCAGACCTGTATTGCGCCTGATGTCATGATTGTTCATTGTTTACCACATTTAACCACTGTGTGCTCACTTCAAAGTCAAGAGAGGCCAGCAAGCTAATTGATTAGCAAATTAGCAGAACATTAGAGGAGGGAAATCAAACCAATTAGAAACGTCCTTGTATGAATCACGCATCCTCTAAGCACTTTGGTTTTCAAGGCTTCCAAGACATTGTGCTACAAGAAGCACTGACAAGCCAAATGAATCCTCAGACTCGGAGCTGAGAGGAGGCTACGCTAATGAGACAGACGCTTTTCTTTTGATACAGCTCCAGCAGCTCTCCCCATTCAGAGTGGGAGGTATAGAGTAAGAATTCATTATTAAACAGATCTAATGTGTGAGGTGTTTACTGAGGTGACTCTCCCTCAGGTGGGCGCTGTGTTTGAAGTCGTTTTACATGAGAGGGAGGCGAGACACTGAATACTAATGTCACTCTTCTTGTTTCCTGGAAGCGGCTTACAGTGCTTTGAAGCTTACACAATATCATTTGGGTCTGTCGCAAGGCTGCGGGAACAAAGCCCCGATCGGGCGTCATCTCTGCAGTCAGATATCTATGACAACGGTGGCCGTGTTTAAAGCCGTGGAACAACGCGTGAACGGCGTGCTTCAATAGGAAATTACAAGACCTTCTCTGAAGTATGTTTGTAATTCTGAAGGAAATACGAGAGCTAGCCAGGCAAAACAAGAATGGTGTTAAAGTTTTAGGTGAAATGGCACTTACTTAGAGAAGTTGTAAAGCTAACAAAAGCTTCAACCTAATGTTGATGAATCAAGATTACTTTAGATGCGGCAACGTGTGCCTGCAGTTAGTAATTAGCGTAAATCACGGCAAAACCATTTCCATATAAGGGCTTTCTGCACAACTTCTGCTATACAGCCATTGGTGTGAAAATGTATCTATCTCTGTAAAGCCTGAAAGCATGTTGTGATATAGTTTGAAAAACAAATCACTCAATTTAAAGAACCACAAAACACGGTCTTGTAAAAGATAAGTTTATTCATTGTTATTGTTCCACGAGGAAATTGCACATTCCAGTGTGACTAGTGTTTGTTGTTCTCTGTGTTTCTGCAAATAAGAAACCATGAATTGGAATGACAAACAATGCTTTGTTTATTAATGGTAATTTTCTTTGTCTTACCTTTTCCTTTGAGCTTTCTAATAGGATGGGTAGGTAGCCAGATACCGTCACGAGGAGGAGGAACTGAATTGTTGGCAGTGTTATTGCATTGATTGAATGCACGTGTTTTCAAATGCTTGTGGGTTTTCATGATTGAAATAGAGCATGTTAAAGAAGATGCTATTATTATCCCCTTAGCATTCCTGTAAAAACACCTAAAAAAAGGCATAAACAAAGTAAATTGCATGCTTTTCTTGAACCATTTGGAGTGTATGCATGCATGGTTTTGGTCTCTTTTGAAAGGTATGTGTATCATGGACAGTACAGTGCAACACTAAGAGGTGTTTGTACAATGTTGTGGAAATTGTCCTAATACCTATATTAAACTTAGGGGTTGTTTACACAATGCCGTTACTAAAAATGTAAAACTTTGAATGTGTTTTGGCCATTCATATACATGACAAGTGCCTTTTGGCGGCCTGAAAATGCAAACTTTTGAAAAAGATTTTTAAAGTGCAAGTTTTTGAAAACGATACCATTATCATCTCCATGGAAACAACAAAAACGTTGTGCGCATGCATATTAGGTGTTCAGTCTATAGCCGCATAGTGTCTCTTTACAAAGTGACATCAACTACTGGCCTGGCAGCAGAATATAGCTTTTTACTCTTTTTCACGGATCTGTGTGAATGGGGATCGTTTTGACAATGGTGTTGTCTGTACGCCAAAAATGCAAATGAAAAACGTTAAAGGTGTCCTAGATTATGTTTTTAAAAGATGTAATATAAGTCTAAGGTGTCCCCTGAATGTGTCTGTGAAGTTTCAGCTCAAAATACCCCATAGATTTTTTTTAATAAATTTTTTTAACTGCCTATTTTGGGGCATCATTATAAACGCGCCGATTTTATGCTGCGGCCCCTTTAAATCCCGTGCTCTCCACCCACAGAGCTCGCGCTTGCCTTAAACAGTGCCTTAACAAAGTTTACACAGCTAAGATAACCCTCAAAATGGATCTTTACAAAGTGTTCGTCATGCATGCGGCATGCATGCGTCGGATTATGTGAGTATTGTATACTGTTATATTGTTTACTTCTGATTTTGAATGAGTTTGATAGTGCTCCGTGGCTAACGGGTAATGCTACACTGTTGGAGAGATTTATAAAGAATGAAGTTGTGTTTATGCATTATACAGACTGCAAGTGTTTAAAAATGAAAATAGCGACGGCTCTTGTCTCCATGAATACAGTAATAAACTATGGTAACTTTAACCACATTTAACAGTACATTAGCAACATGCTAATGAAACATTTAGAAAGACAGTTTACAAATATCACTAAAAATATCATGTTATCATGGATCATGTCAGTTATTATTGCTCCATCTGCCATTTTTCGCTATTGTTCTTGCTTGCTTACCTAGTCTGATGATTCAGCTGTGCACATCCAGACGTTAATACTGGCTGCCCTTGTCTAATGCCTTTTATAATGTTGGGAACATGGGCTGGCATATGCAAATATTGGGGGCGTACACCCCGACTTTTACGTAACAGTCGGTGTTATGTTGAGATTCGCCTGTTCTTCGGAGGTCTTTTAAACAAATGAGATTTATATAAGAAGGAGGAAACAATGGAGTTTGAGACTCACTGTATGTCATTTCCATGTACTGAACTCTTGTTATTTAACTATGCCAAGATAAATTCAATTTTTCATTCGAGGGCACCTTTAAAATTTTTAGTACATCATTGTCGTGTAAACATACCCTAATGAAATCAGGCCCAGCCCGATTCGAGGCTTATCGCAAATGATTTTTTGTCCAAAAAAATCCTCTATTGTGTGGCATCATTACGATTATTTAAGGGCTCCCGATCAAGTCCCCGATCTCAAAATGTAAATATCAAACATGTTTGATATTTACAACTCTTGATCGGGCTGCCTCTGACGTGATACCCGCGATAGCCAATGAAAAAGAAGATTTGAGATTGAGAAAGGAAATTGTCCATATTTTCTATTTTGTTTTGCACAGTAAAGCAGAACGCGTGGCAGAAGAGCCTGCTGACAACGTCGATTGACCTCCATTTGTTTTTCTTCTCAAGTCACTTTGAATTCGTTCCTGCAATCAACAGGCGTTTGGTCTCACAGTCCGGTCAAATCATTTAGTTTGTGCTTTCAGAGGATTATAATGCAAAAAAATAGTCTGAAACCGTCATTATGTCTGTGGTCTACCACAGTTTTAAAATTGGTTAAGCTTTGAAAATCATCTAGACTATCCAGTTTATTAGCGGCATCCAATAGCCACATAGAGGCTAAGTAGTGGGCTCGTGACTCGTTCGCACTTGGTCTTGACATCAAAGGAAGATGAAGATTTAACTTGCATTTTGGTTTTATTTAAGCACATAAAAACATGACTTGACAAGCACTAAATACGGTCAACAGAAAGTTGGCTCCCACTACTTGCCCCTTCCACCAACTAACAATCAATCCCACAGAGGAAATAATAAAGAAAACGGAAGTGATCACCTGTGCCCACGTGATTGTGATGAGAAATAAAGAATTAATGCTCTTACACAGTTTGTAATTGACAGAGGGTTGCCACTGGACTGTTTGAATGTGGGGGGGAGGAGCCTCATCTATAAAGAGAAGCACAAATGTTTGGTGGCCTTGAAACAAAGGGTGTTTGTTGGACCTGTAGCCAACGTTTTGCTTTTCTTTGTCATGTATTAAGTGTTATCTTCATTGTTTTTTCTTTACTTGGTCCTATGTTGGATGACTATGGTCCCCCTGTCCCATGGACACCATTTATGGAGCATACCTTGCCAAAACTTAAAGTTTTTAGAGTTTTTAAAGAGCTTTTAGCTTTTCTTGCAGCCTAGCCACTGTCAAGACCTCCTTACAACACGTGTACCTTTCTTAAAGCCATTTGAAACACAGCTCTGTTCCGGCTGCTCTTTTGGCTGGTTTTAGCGGGATTTTAATCACTTTTCAGCTTGGCCAGACTGGAAGACTTTTTATGCAAACAATAACAACAGCATAAATACAGCGGAATGTACTTTAAGAGGTTCAGGCTGAATGAGTTGCAGAATTTAATATGTAGTGTTTGGGGATTTAGAACAAACCAGAATGTTTGAGGAATATCAATGCAGTGCAGCCTTCTAAGCATTGTAATTAGACTCGCAAAAAGAAGCCTGTTTTGTAAAATTAATATTCATAGATTTTCAAGTTCAAAAGTTCAATTTCTTTTTTTTGCATATATTTTGTATGCTAAAATTAGACCGTTGTTAATGCAGTGTTGCATGAACATGGGCATTTTACAGCACTCAGGAATTGCACAGACTAGATTTACCTAGAGCACCTTTGTTTTTGTGTAAATGACTAACCTAAAGATGTGAACCTCTAAAAAAGCCAACTAAAAACAAATGCAAATATATGTAATTGAAAAAAATAAATGTTAAAAAATATTTTTATATATCAAAATTAATTACATATTGAAACAGGAAAGTACTAGACCTATACGTCATGATAGAATTTGTTTTTAATTCAATTAAAAATATTTAAATAAAAAAAAAAATCCTATATGAAGTGTCTACACTGTAAAAATTTTCAAAGTTGTAAATAAAGCAAAAACTACTGGAGTACGTATTACAAGAAAATACTATTCCAGTGTTTCTACTTTAATTTACTAGCGATTTCAATAGACAGCTAATGGGGGAAAAAAAAAAAAAAGCTAACAGAGTGGGAAAAAATACAAATAAGTGCAATGTGCTGCAAAATGACAAAATAATTTGGGAAATCAAGTGCGTAAATTTTCATTCCAAAATATTGTAGTCTAAATTCCCATTACCTTTCATTTAATAAGCTTAGTATTGTCGCTGAAGCAAAGTACAAAGTAAGTCCTACACCAGTTTTTTTCCTTAGATTAGACAAAACGATATTCATTACTGTGACCTTAAAAAAAAGAGCTTGTTGCTGAGAGCAGCTTTGTGATGAGTTTAGTCAGCCGGCTGTGTACTAATAAGTGAGGCTGTCAGGGAAAAACAAAACTTTTTTAATGATTATTCTTGGCACACTGTTCCCAATCCCGTCTGCGTAGCATACTAAGTAGATCATTCCAATTAGGAGAAAACAACATTAAAGTGGAAAACACTGGAACTCATTTAATACAGTATAGCTGGACAAGCATAACAGACGTTGGTTTCCTGTAATACAGTCAACAGTGAATGATGGATGGACTGCCACAGAAATTAAACTGACTGTCAGGACTTTCATAACTGAATCTTTGTCAATGTCTTGTTAGTAAATGAGATCCTGAAATGAAGTGGCCCAAGTTTCACTCTGATCAGGCAGATTTAAATCAGTTTGGCGCGTAGGTGAATTTCATGAAAATTGTCAAGTGTCATTTTTTCAGCCTAAAATAAAAAAATAAAAAAATAAAAAAATGCACATATAAATAGCATATGATATTATTTTCATAACAATAATGCACTTTTAGCCCCCTTTCTATGGAAATTTGTTTCCGCCACGAAATAAAAAATAAAAAGGTAAATGCGACTTTTTATCTCACAATTCTGACTTTTCTTCACACAATTGCGAGTTTATATCTCACAACTCTGACCTTTTTTCTCAGAATTGCGATATAAAATCAGAATTGTGAGTTATAAAGTCAGAATTGCGAGTTATAAAGTCAGAATTGCGAGTTATAAAGTCAGAATTGCGAGTTATAAAGTCAGAATTGTGAGTTATAAAGTCAGAATTGCGAGTTATAAAGTCAGAATTGCGAGTTATAAAGTCAGAATTGCGAGTTATAAAGTCAGAATTGCGAGTTATAAAGTCAGAATTGTGAGTTATAAAGTTAGAATTGTGAGTTATAAAGTCAGAATTGCGAGTTATAAAGTCAGAATTGTGAGTTATAAAGTCTGAATTGCGAGTTATAAAGTCAGAATTGTGAGTTATAAAGTCTGAATTGCGAGTTATAAAGTCAGAATTGTGAGTTATAAAGTCTGAATTGCGAGTTATAAAGTTAGAATTGTGAGTTATAAAGTCAGAATTGCGAGTTATAAAGTCAGAATTGTGAGTTATAAAGTCAGAATTGTGAGTTATAAAGTCAGAATTGTGAGTTATAAAGTCAGAATTGCGAGTTATAAAGTCAGAATTGTGAGTTATAAAGCCAGAATTGTGAGATATAAAGTCAGAATTGCGAGTTATAAAGTCAGAATTGTGAGTTATAAAGTCTGAATTGCGAGTTATAAAGTCAGAATTGTGAGTTATAAAGTCTGAATTGCGAGTTATAAAGTCAGAATTGTGAGTTATAAAGTCTGAATTGCGAGTTATAAAGTTAGAATTGTGAGTTATAAAGTCAGAATTGCGAGTTATAAAGTCAGAATTGTGAGTTATAAAGTCTGAATTGCGAGTTATAAAGTCAGAATTGTGAGTTATAAAGTCAGAATTGTGAGTTATAAAGTCAGAATTGCGAGTTATAAAGTCAGAATTGTGAGTTATAAAGCCAGAATTGTGAGATATAAAGTCAGAATTGCGAGTTATAAAGTCAGAATTGTGAGTTATAAAGTCTGAATTGCGAGTTATAAAGTCAGAATTGTGAGTTATAAAGTCTGAATTGCGAGTTATAAAGTCAGAATTGTGAGTTATAAAGTCTGAATTGCGAGTTATAAAGTTAGAATTGTGAGTTATAAAGTCAGAATTGCGAGTTATAAAGTCAGAATTGTGAGTTATAAAGTCTGAATTGCGAGTTATAAAGTCAGAATTGTGAGTTATAAAGTCAGAATTGTGAGTTATAAAGTCAGAATTGCGAGTTATAAAGTCAGAATTGTGAGTTATAAAGCCAGAATTGTGAGATATAAAGTCAGAATTGCGAGTTATAAAGTCAGAATTGTGAGTTATAAAGTCTGAATTGCGAGTTATAAAGTCAGAATTGTGAGTTATAAAGTCAGAATTGTGAGTTATAAAGTCAGAATTGCGAGTTATAAAGTCAGAATTGTGAGTTATAAAGCCAGAATTGTGAGATATAAAGTCAGAATTGCGAGTTATAAAGTCTGAATTGCGAGTTATAAAGTTAGAATTGTGAGTTATAAAGTCAGAATTGCGAGTTATAAAGTCTGAATTGCATGATAAAAACTCAATGTGAGAAAAAAAGTCAGAATTGCAACTTTATATCTCACAATTTTGACTTTATAACTCGTAATTGCGAGTTTAATTTTGCAATTCTAAAAAAAGTAAGAATTGTGAGATAAAAAGTCACGATTACATTTTTTTAATTTAGTGGTGAAAACAAGCTTCCATACCCTTCCCATATTTGCCATTCTATAGCAAACAAACAAACAAACAAACAAACAAACAGACAAAAAAAGCACTTTATTTTACAGTATGTGTACTAAGCCGAGAAAGTACTGGTATTCAAAAAAAATATTTTTTGAAGTTGTAAATTATAGATTCTTGAAGTATGTTTGACAAGAAAACACTATTGCAAGATTTCACTTTCAATTCAACGCTTTACATGCCATTTCTTGGTAATTATTTGTGAAATTTACTAGCACTTTCTGAGTAAAAATTGTTTTAATGTAAATCCTTCACCCAATGTTAGTGTAGACAAAATGATATTCATTACTGTATTACAATTAACTGTCATGAAAATAACATCACAATGCAAAACATCTAAACATACTAGTCAAAAAATAATAATAATAATAACAATAATAATTACTTTATTTTTGTTTTTTATATTTTTGTAATATTTTGACACTTTTTTGTATATGAATGAATACTATACTAAGAGCAGTAATATTTCACCTTTAGGAAACTGTTTGATTTCTGTTGTGGTCTCAAACCTCATACGATATATATATATTGTAGGCAGTGTTGTGGCATGTGGTGCCCTGTGTGAAAGGAATACAAATGTCTGTTCTTTACCAAGATGCACAGGATGATTGGGGAGTCACGCTCCATGTAATTGGGGGACATTCATGTCCTTCTCCAGCCTCTGCCTTTGATCATAAGAAGGGGAGGCATGTGTGACAGCAAAAAATCATAGCCATGCAGCCAGAGGCCTTCATTAAACATACCTTAACAACCACTGCACACTACGCTGTTATCATTCAAGATGGTACGTTTAAGTGTGTTTATCAGCATCTGTTTAAAAACCCGAATGAAAAAAGAAACGTGAGATGTGTGGGTGTTTTTCTTCTCGACAGATCCACAGAGAGACACTCGGCATCAAAGAATTCTTATTATTCTTTTTCACTGCGGAGGTCTGACACCACTTAAGTTTTCTTTTCTTTCAGATGTCATTTGATGTAGTAAAATTAAACCCTAATCTTTACGTACCAAATGCAGCCATCAAGAATATGCGATGATAATTGCCTCCTCTCATTTTGTAGCTTTAAATTTACATTTAAAGAAAAGAAAGCAATTACACTCAAATGACAAATTGATTGTTTCAAAAGGTTCATCAGCAAAATGAAATGATAAATACATTTCAAAAAGAATGTGGCAGGGACGGATGTACAACGGAGAAGAAATGTTTTACAGTGGAGATAATTCGAGAAGAGAGATGTCTCTCTGACACTTTGTGATATGTTTGCATTTAAAAGACAGCTAACGAAGTGGGAAGAAAATACAAATGAGTACAAAGTGCTGCGAAATGACAAAAGAACTTGGGAAATCAAGTGCGTAAATTTTCATTACAAAACATTGCAGTCTAAATTCCCATTACCTTCCATTTAATAAACTTAGTGTTGTTGCTGAAGTCGAGCAAAGTACAAAAACTCACCAAACTCAACTTCATAACATTATTAGGCTATATAAAATTGTTTAGTTGCACAGTGCAATATTTTTCTGTGCTTTTATGGGACTGTCTTTTCAATATATAAACAAAAGTGAAAAATTCCCTCCCTTTGTAATCTCTTCAGATAAAGGGATTCAAAATGATTACAGCCTTAAATTATTTTCTAATCTCACTCAAACAACATAGAGATGTAACATTTGCCAATTTCGCTCAAATCCTCAAATCCAGTCATGGAATTGTTTCATCTAATTTCACATTGTGCTGTACACACAGAAGACCACCATCTCTCAAGGAACGCTTGAAAAATAAGTATAATGAACATGACATGCTTCATAACAGCTCGAGAACTTCCACACCAATGTTGTAAAAAAGGAGTGCGCTTTATTGTATTTAATGTGCACTTGTAGGGTACTAACAGTACTTGCAGATAGAATAATATTAAAGGTGCCCTCGAATGAAAAATTGAATTTATCTTGGCATAGTTAAATAACAAGAGTTCAGTACATGGAAAAGACATACATTGAGTTTCAAACCCCATTGCTTCCTCTTTCTTATGTAAATCTCATTTGTTTAAAAGACTTCCGGAAAACATGCGGATCTCAACATAAATCCCGACTGTTACGTAACAGTCGGGATTATTAATATGTACGCCCCCAATATTTGCATATATGCCAGCCCATGTTCGAGCATTAGACAAGGAAAGGCTGTATTAACGTCTGGACAGGACAAGGTAAGCAAGCAAGAACAACAGCGAAAAATGGCAGATGGAGCAATAATAACTGACATGATCCATGATATTTTTAATGATATTTGTAAATTGTCTTTCTAAATGTTTCGTTAGTGTAACCCCTCTAACCCAGGTCCTTCTCACCCCGCTCTGCGCGGGTCTCGAACCTGGGTCTCCGGCGTGGGAGTCGGACGCTCTAACAAGGAGGCTAAAGGCTGCAACCTCTAGCGTCAATCGCTAGAGCATCTCTTGAGATCAGAGGAGTGAGGTTTTACTCGCACAGCAACTACTAGCTGGCCTGCGTTACATTAGCATTTTTGCTAATGTACTGTTAAATGTGGTTAAAGTTACTGTTGGAGCTACATTAGTTTGTTTTCAGTAGTGGTAATTTTGTTAATTAATTTGTTTATTATTATGATTTTTGCTCACATTAGTAATATATTTTGGTAAAATTCTTTTGTTGTTTGTTTAGTCTTTATTTTTGGTTAGTTTAATCATTATAATGTTTGCTTTAGACACCTGGGGGCAGTAGTGGGCACAGGCAAAGGTGAATATAGGCAGGAAGTAGTTAGTTACCTGTAGGCATCTGGGTGATGTGGTTTTTTACCAGCGTGAGAAATGCTGTATTGCTTGCTCAGTTGGAACAAATAAACCAGCCACAAAATCCTGAATCCAGTTTGGAAGTAGACTCATTGCTTGCCTGCGTACATTACCTGCCCAGGATGCTAGAAGTTGTCGTTTGAAAGTTTGATTTGAGTTTTTTTTTTTTTTTTGTTTGACAAACGGCCACTACATCAAGTAAAAAACCCGCTCATTGATTAAAGAAAGAAGAAGAACTTTCCTTGGAATTCGCTTCGGATATTATTGGGATACCCGATGGAAAATCAGCATGGATTGTTTGATTCACCACGTGTGGATTATCTGTTGGCATGAGACAGAGGCCTGGCACGAGCTAAGAAATCTCCAATTGGTATGTACCGCTAGAAATGCCGTATAAGAAGACGGTTTCATGAAAGGTTATATGAACTTAAAAGGACTGCTTAATTGGCTGTGTGTTTGTTGAATTATCAACGTTTACACTCATAAAAAAGTAAAGTCAGTGCAGTGTGCGCTTGTGTGGATGAAGAGGATTTGTTCGTATAAAACGAAGTTGTTTTAAGCAACGTTGCCATCTTTGCTAACTTTGTTGCCCGATTGTGAACATTCACTGATATTATTAACAAATTGGCTATAAGTGTGCAACAAAATGACAGAGGTGGAGAGGCCGGAATCAAAGCGGTCAATTAAATTGACTTCTAAAGGAATGTGCTTTTACATACAAACTTGTCAAGAAAAACGCACTGCAAAAACTAACCAGGCTAAAAAGCTTATGGATAAAATCCGTGTCCTAATGGAATTAAATGAAACTGCAGATGCAGTGAACACTCAGCTCGCTTTGTTCATTAAGTGTTATGAAGAAGCACTCGATATACACGAAACATTTATGGAATTGCCTCTGCCAGAAGATGAAATACTCATCAATAAAACTAAAAACTTTGAAGAGAAGATGAAATTATGTTATGCATTTATTGAAGATGTGAAGGAGTGGCTGTCTAAAGCTGGTTATCCATACTCACAGCCTAAAGAATCTATCGACGCAGGATGCGTTGATGATGGAATACAACCTGAAGACAGTATTTCTAACGTCTTAAGTGTAAGAACAAGTTCTGCAAAATCACGTGCCACTGGCATATCAAAGGCTTCTGTAACATCCGAGGCACGCATTAATGCGGAAGCCGAGAGAGCAGCTCTTCTTAAACGCTCCGAAGCTTTAAAAAGAAAACATCACATAGAGGTGCAGGAGGAAAGGCTTCGTAGAGAAAAGGAGCAATTGGCGCTTGAAACAGATTTGGCAGCTACAACTGCAAGGCTTCAGGTTTTAGAAATGAACTCATCACAGCGTGGTTCAAGACGATCTGATGGAATGAACTCTTATTTGGAGAGGAGCAAGGCTCAAAGATCCACCGGTTTAGATCCTTTTGCCAAAGTCTTTGTCCCACATGAAAATGATGTTCTTGCTGTACCTGATCCTGCATCAGTTGTTAAGCCAAGACAAGGATTTGCAGAACAAACGTATGGAAGGTCAGTTGGGCCAGAAGCTCCATATCAAGAAGTACAGACTGCAAATGGACGTCAAATGGGACATCTATTAAACTCTCAAACTCAAAGCGGTAACAACCAAAACGACATGGTGGGCATTATGCAAAAACAAAACGAAATCACTGCACTGTTGGTTCAGCAAAATATATCCTCTGCTCTTCCTCCAAGAAATCTGCAAATTTTTGATGGAGACCCTCTTCAATATAAATCCTTTATTAGAGCCTTTGAAAATGTAGTTGAGAAGAAAACGAATAATTTCAGGGACTGTTTGTACCTCCTTGAACAGTACACTAGGGGGCAGCCAAAGGATCTTGTGCATAGTTGTCAACATATGCCTCCAGATCAAGGCTATCACAGAGCTAAGAGTCTTCTTGCTCAGCACTTTGGAGATGAATATAAAATTGCATCTGCTTACATGGAGAAAATATTTAACTGGACACCCGTTAAAGGTGAAGATGTGAAAGGATTACAATCATTCTCTCTGTTTCTTAGAGGATGTGCAAATCTAACAGAACAAGTAATGTATATGAGGGAATTGGATTTACCATCTAACATGCGGAGTATCATTTTAAAACTTCCTTATAAACTAAGAGAAAAATGGAGGAATATTGCATGTGATCTGCAAGAAGGAAGTGGACAGAGAGCTACATTCATTGATCTTGTAAATTTTATTGAGAGACAAGTGAAAATTGCTTTAGATCCAGTTTTTGGAAACATTCAAGATCCTCAACTTCCTAATGTCAAGGCTTCCTGTGTCAGCCAGCTACGACAAAGAAGGAAGGGAAGCAGCTACGTTACAAATGTCACTCCTGTGAGGGAAGAAGCTATGGCACGGCCTGCAGAACATAGCACACCCTCCACTCATTGCTGTTTATTTTGCCTGCAGAGAAACCACACACTAGGTCAGTGTTCACAGTTTAGAGCCAAGACGCACCGGGACAAGATCAACTTCATTAAGGGCAAGGGTATTTGTTTTGGTTGCCTAAAGGTAGGCCACACAAGCAAGGATTGTAGGAGTCGATTGGATTGCCATGTATGTCATCAGCCGCACCCCGGTGTCCTTCATATAGAAAGACAGGATAAAGGTACAGCTGTAGAACAAGCCAAACATCCTGTGAGCCTTCCAAGTGATTCATCTGTAACTTTTCAGACGTGTGGCCATATTGGGGCCGGTGTAGAAGATGATTCTACCTTCTCTATTGTTGCAGTAAAAGTCAGAAGCAAATTGACTAATAAGATCATGCAGACATATGCTTTTCTGGATCCTGGTAGTTCTGGCACCTTCTGTACAGAAACCATGGCGAAAAGGTTACATTTGCGAGGTAGGAAGACAAGCATTTTGTTGAGAACAATGGGCCAACGAAAGGTTGTGAATGCTCATGTTTTGACAGGTCTTGAAGTGTCTGGCTTGGGTGCTGAAGATTTTATAGAGCTTCCTGATGTTTTGACTCAAAGAACCATACCTGTGTCTACACTTAATATTCCACGGCAAGCAGATATTGATCCATGGCCGTATTTGAAGGATGTAATACTCCATGACATTCATGCAAGTGTAGATCTGCTTATTGGAACTGACACCCCTAAGGTTTTGGAGCCATGGGAAGTAATAAATAGCCAAGATGGGGGCCCATATGCTGTCAGAACCAGGGTTGGCTGGGTCGTTAATGGTCCTCTTCATGGTGGAAGCTGTAGAGGTAAGAGTGGCGGTTTTGCTGTAACAGCAAATCGCATCTCTGTTGAACACCTGCAAGAAATGCTTGTTAAGCAATATCACCATGACTTTAATGAGACATCATCAGAAGAGCAGATTGAAATGTCCAGAGAAGATATTAAGTTCATGGATATTGTCAGTAGAACGGCAAAACTAATTGGAGGTCATTATTGCATTGACTTGCCATTCAGAAAAGAAAATGTAATCCTGCCAGACAATCGTTATATAGCAGAGCAGCGTTTATGTAGCCTGAAAAGAAAGTTTGACAAGAACAGTGTTTTTAAGGAGGAATATACCACGTTCCTAAATGAAATAATAACACAGCGACATGCAGAGCTAGTTCCTCTTGACCAGCTGACACAGAGCAATGGGAAAGTATGGTATATCCCTCACCACGGGGTGTATCATCCTCAGAAGGGCAAGCTAAGAGTTGTTTTTGACTGTGCAGCCTCGTACAAAGGAACATCGCTCAATAGCCAGCTTTTGCAAGGCCCCGATCTCACCAACAGCCTCATTGGAGTTTTAGTCCGATTTAGGCAGGAGCCTATTGCAATAGTGGCTGATATCCAATCTATGTTTCACCAGGTTCATGTCTCAAATAAGCATGTTAACTTTCTCCGCTTCCTCTGGTGGCCAGGTGGTGACACTACACAGGCTTCGCAGGAATACCGTATGAAGGTACATCTATTTGGAGCTGCATCATCGCCAAGCTGTGCCAATTATGCCTTGAGGAGAACTGCAGATGACCACGCAGAACACTTCCCTCTAGAGGTTGTGAGTACAGTGAAAAACAATTTTTATGTCGATGATTGCCTCCGTTCAATGGCCTCAGAAGAGGAGGCTAGGAAAATGATTCAGGATTTAACTGCACTTTGTAAGAAAGGAGGATTCACTCTCTCAAAGTGGGTCAGCAATAGTCGTGCAGTGTTGCGCTCTGTTAGCGAAGGCCACAGAGCAAAGGACATGAGGGAGCTGGATTTGGATACAGATCAACTTCCTGTTGAACGTACATTAGGACTACAATGGTATGTTGAGACTGACCAATTTGGATTTAAGGCCTCAGCACAGGATCAACCACAGACGAGAAGAGGAATTCTTTCGGTGGTCAGCTCTCTCTATGATCCATTGGGCTTCCTTGCTCCATTCAGCATGATGGCTAAGTTGTTACTGCAGGAACTCTGTAAAAGAAATCTTGGATGGGACGAAGATATTCCCCATGTTCTCGCTAAGCAATGGGCTGGCTGGTTGGAAGATCTCCACAAGGTGGCAAAGTTTAAGATTGATCGTTGTATTAAGCCTAATGACTTTGGCAACCCTGTCACTGTACAGCTTCACCACTTCTCTGATGCCAGTGAGGTTGGGTATGGAGCCGTCTCTTATTTAAGATTGGAAGTGGATAATAAAGTGCATGTTGCATTTATGATGGGGAAGGCCAGAGTTGCTCCGCTGAAACAGACAACAATTCCTCGCCTGGAGCTAACAGCTGCAGTCCTCGCTGTTAGAATAGACCGTATGCTACGGAAGGAGTTGCAACTTAGGCTGGAGAAGTCAGTTTTCTGGACCGACAGTACAACAGTCCTTAAATATATATCAAATGAAAACCGGCGATTCTATACCTTTGTCGCCAACAGAATTTCAGTCATCAGAGGGGCAACTGATGTTGATCAATGGAGATATGTGGGATCAAAGGAAAATCCAGCAGATGAAGCGTCAAGAGGAATGAGGGCAGAAGATCTCCTGAACAGTAGGAGATGGATGATGGGACCTGATTTCCTTCGTAAGTTCAAGGATGGGTGGCCTAAATTAGATGTGGATCTTCAGGTGATTCCTGGCGCTGACCCTGAGATCAAAAGGGACTTGACAGTGAATGCTGTTGTTAAAGACACAGACAATGCTACGAGCCACCTGATTCATTACTTTTCATCTTGGAAGAGATTGCAGAAGGCTGTAGCTTGGTTTCTTAAGATCAAGGATACTCTTGTGTTATTGGGACATAAGAGAAAGGAGCTTTATGCCTCTGCTGATCTCACTATGGACACTATAGACTGTCATCAACAGGTGGAAAGCCAAATGCAGAGCTTTAAGGCTACGCTCAAAGGACAGAGTCTGACACCTCAAGATGTGATCAGGGCAGAGCTGTCAATCATCCGGTATGTACAACATCAACGGTTTAAGGATGAAATTACCTCGTTGCAGAGTGGTGTGAAATCCATATCCAAGGACAGTTCACTGTACAGATTGGATCCAGTGATGGAGGGTGAGATTCTCAGAGTGGGTGGTCGGTTAAGCAAAGCCTCACTGCCAGTGGAATCCAAGCGTCCTGCTATACTGTCAAAGGACCTGCATGTATCCACACTAATTCTGCGCCACATTCATCAGCAGATAGGTCATGCTGGAAGAAATTATATGTTGTCCAGTTTAATGCGGAAGTATTGGATTATAAATGCAAACTCTGCTGCCAGAAAGGTCATATCAGATTGTGTTGTTTGCAGACGCAACAGAGGAAGACTCCTTGAACAAAAAATGGCGGACTTACCTGCTGAAAGAGTGTTGCCTGATGAAGCCCCTTTCACTCATGTTGGCATTGATTATTTTGGGCCCATTGAAGTTAAGAGAAGCAGAAGTCTTCTCAAAAGATACGGAGTGCTCTTCACCTGTATGACCAGTCGTGCTGTACACTTGGAAGTAGCATACACATTGGATACAGATTCTTGTATAAATTCAGTGAGAAGGTTCATCTGCAGACGAGGCCCAGTTTCAACTTTTCGGTCTGACAATGGAACTAACTTTGTTGGAGCCAGTCGTGAGCTCAAGGAGAGTCTGACCGCTCTGAATCATGGTAAAATTCAAAGAGCCTTTCTTCAGGAAGGCATAGAATGGAGATTTAACACCCCATCAGCTTCCCATCAAGGTGGCGTTTGGGAGCGCCTGATTCGCTCAGTGAAGAGTGTTCTTACCTCAGTCCTTAAACAGCAGACCATGGATGATGAAGCACTCCAAACATTTTTTTGCGAAGTCGAAGCAATATTGAATGATAGGCCTATTACGAGGGCCTCAGATGATCCAAATGACCTGGAAGCTTTGACACCGAATCACGTTCTGTTGTTGAAAGGTATACCAATTATGCCACCAGGATTGTTTGAAAGAAATGATCTGTATGTCAGAAAAAGATGGAAGCAGATACAGTACATGGCGGAACTCTTCTGGAAGAGATGGATTTCTGAGTATCTGCCATTGATGCAACAGAGACAAAAATGGACAGCACTAAGAAGAAACCTTGCACCTGGAGATGTTGTTCTTGTGGCAGACGCTACAGCTTCAAGAGGATCTTGGATGATGGGGAAAGTTTTGGATGCCAGATCAGATGTGAATGGCGTTGTGCGCTCTGTCCGCCTCCAAACGAAGACCAGCATCTTAGAGAGGCCTGTGACGAAGCTGTGCCTGCTGCTGGAGGCGGCAGTGTGATCACATGAACTGACTCTCTCTTTCTCTTCATCTGTCTCTATCATTCTCTTTCTGTCTCTTTTTCTTGCAGGTGCAGCAAGACATCTGTGCCTGTTATAGTTAGAATACATAGTGTGTAGCTCCGTTCTGAGAGTTCAGTAATTGTGATAAAGCACAATTAGGGGCCGGAGTGTTGGAGCTACATTAGTTTGTTTTCAGTAGTGGTAATTTTGTTAATTAATTTGTT